>NC_089587.1:48562067-48742067 GCF_019320115.1 Miscanthus floridulus
TACTGCAGTTATTTTCAATCATAGTGATTTGCAATAAAGAGCATGTCCATAGCCATTTAGGGCACAATGGTGACTTTTGAGCTAGCTCTAAGAATATTGTTTTATATTTTAATAGAAAAGAAAGAAAAGTTATCTCTTGATCAAGAGCTAGTCTCATGCATACACTTCAAGATCATGTGAGATTGTCATGTGGGACTATTCATATTATGAGTTGTGTGCAAAAAGCTAATACCATTGGAGAAGTTGCTTTAGACTTAGTAACTATCTAATACTGTTGATGGTGCCCTTTCTTGTACATGCTATTTCTAAAAACAAGCTATTTTGTTCATATTATTTCTAAAAACAAGCATTACAAAAACTCTCTATAATAGGTCTATGATGGTTGTACAACATGGGAGACTGCTTTCATTGTTCAAGCCTATTGCTCGACAGGTCTTGTCAATGAGATTGGTTCAACACTTCGTAAAGCTCATGAATTCATTAAATGTTCACAGGTTCAAGTTACCCATCATTATTATTATTATTGTAAATTAACATGTTTATAAGGAAAAAAATTCAAGTGTATTCTTATATGTAGATTCGTGAAAACCATTTGGACTACAAATCTTACTACCGTCATGCATCAAAAGGTTCATGGACACTTTCAACAGCAGATAATGGGTGTTCAATATCTGACTGTACTGCTGAGGCGTTGAAGGTCAGAAAAAACGCTTCTTATATATCTAATTTACTTAAAAATTTGAGTGTGTTTTCCCTAGTCAAAATATAATTGATATGTTGTGATATAATAGCATATATAGCACTATTTCAGCCATTGTCAACAAAATGTAGTTTTGTTAGAGTTTCCATACTATTTTATTATAGAAAGTGATAGTGGGATAAACAAGACATGTACACTAGTTAAGTATTTACATGCATGTCAAACACTATTGTCTTTTATTTATCTTCTCTATAATGCGCATACTATCTTATTTTTCCAAACACACTTACATGTGTGAAAATGTACAATTCTATCATAAATCATGACTAAATAGAACCCTTTTGAGTGCCCTTAAGTGGAAATATTTATGATACATCATTCTACAGAAATTGCTTATTGAAATTCTTTTCCATTAACACTCACCTTCCGTTCTTTAGGCATTGCTATTGCTATCAAAGATCTCCCCAAATCTTGTGGGGGGGCCCATAAAAGGAGAAAGTCTGTATGATGCAGTTGATTGCTTACTTTCTTTTGTGGTATGACACTACCTTTGAGAATATTTGTCATGTTCTTATATATTATAACTATTAATATTACACAAGATGACATAATCTATCTCAATACTAGCTCCCATGTTTACATCAATATTTCAAATCACATATTCATTACATAGAACAGACCACGTGTTTTTTAGGATTCGAACCTGGGAACTCAACGTTCATGTTCCCTCGAACGCTCATACCAGCTGAACTACACAACACATGTGACTATACAACTAACACTATTCTTTTAACTAAATATTTTTTAATCTTATATTGTATATGAAACACTCAAAACAATCTCAAATGAAAAAGTTATTAACTGCCAAGTTGTAGATCCCGTCAAGTGCTACAACTTTGATATTGACTTTGTCTCCATGGACATTGTTAATCATGCCAAATATGATCCGAGAATGTATATTGAATATTTGGACTTGTAAACCATCTTAAATTAAAAAGTTGTCAACTACAAAGCCTTAGATCTCTTTAAACTCTATAATTTGGATACAAAGAGTATCTTAATCTGATATGATATGAAAGTTTTTTTTTGTGCAAAACAACTATCACTACCAGTTGAAACCACAAACTGGTACCGATAATCCAAATATCACTGCCGGTTGAAGCCACGAACCGACAGTGATGCTCTATCACTGCTGGATCTAAAATAACTGATACTGATAGCATGGAGGTACATGTAACACCATGCATCCAAAATTTGATTATATAGCCTAGCTCAGCACATGGAACATGCCTGCATATATATGTGTAGCACCTCTGTTAGATTTTCTTCCTCGCTTCGTATAAAAGGGTTAACTCAGAGGTGCTATATTTGGAATGAGAAAGACTATAAGTTGGCCCTCACACTCCTAAGCTTCCAAGGTGGTACTAAACCCACCAACAATAGCTCCTCATGTGCCACGTGGGACAACAACACAACTACATGCTTCTAACAGTGAATGGTGATATATATAGTGAGGAACTAAATTTGAAAAGGCGAATACAATAACTTGTGTCATATATATAGTGACTGCATAGCACAAGGGTACTATTGCCATTGACAGACTTGTGTCACCAATATTGCATCCAATTTTCAATCTGGATGAGTTATGGCCATTGAAAGATCTAGGCCTTTGAAACCAGCTTTGCTGGTTTTGGGATCCCGCCTGGCCACTTTTGTTAGCCTAATCTGATTTAGAAGTTATATTTTTTCATAATATTTATTTGAGTTTTAGCTCCTAAGAGGGGAAGACCTCCCACCCTATAAATGTTGAGGACCATGGCCGGTGGATACACATCCAATCAAATCAAAACAATCTATGTCTTTCGAGATAGTTCTTTTAACTAATTTGTTTTACTTTTGTACACTTGCTTTTATCTATTGTTTTTTATTTTGTTCCTATTTTGTTGAAGAACAATGATGGAAGCTTCTCTGCATACGAGTGTAAGAGAACCACACCTTTGTTGGAGGTGAGTTGTTTAAGGTGCAATATTTTTTTAGTCTAGAAAACAATTTCTGTAAATTCAATGATAAAAGATTCTGGTGAGGAGAGAATTTTAACTGTATCAAGTCTGTCACAGACACTGAATCTTATAAAAATCAGAAGATAGCTACCGTCCTTCCCCTTCTAAGACCTGACATAGAATCTTCCAGATTTCAGCATTACCTTTAATGCTACAAATACAATTGGCACACTCGTAACTTATTGTATTACCCATAAAGATATACATATGAACTATGAAATACATTGGTTTCAGGGTTATGCAAGGGTGTGCATCTTGTGTAATACTTCCATAAATATCCAAATGTTATTATTGTTATTAATGTCATCCCTAATTGCATGATGCTCACTAGGATTTTGTTGCCAATAGGTTCTCAACCCTTCGGAGAGCTTTCTGAATATTATTGTTGATTATCCGTAAGAAATGAAATATCTTCTTAACTGGAAAAAATACAATTGCTTCATGTTTTTCATATACAAGGGAGCTGATTTATTGTCTCGAACCAACTGACAGATGTGTTGAATGCACCTCATCTGTGCTACAAGCTCTGATTATGTTTAGAGACCTAGATCATGTGTATCGCAAAGAAGAGATAGGAAATTGCATTGAAAGAGCCTCCAGGTTTATTGAGAAGGAACAACGAAAAGATGGCTCCTGGTCTCTAAAATTTTACTACTTGTTATATGCAAATTATTTTCATTTTTATATGGATTCAATAACTAGATTACCTATGATATAATAGGTTTGGCAGCTGGGGTATATGTTTCACTTATGGGACATTCTTTGCGGTAAAAGGGCTAGCTCTTTCTGGAAGAACTTATGAAAATAGTGATGCCATCAGGAAAGCTTGTAGCTTTTTGTTGTCAAAGCAGCTACATACAGGTGGATGGGGAGAAACTTATCTTTCTAGTGAAACTGAGGTAAGTGTTACGTCTCATTATACGACTTTGTGGTGGATTTTGCTCAGTTCAAGTTGTATTTCTATATTTGTTAATTTAATATATAGATACATGATATTATCTTGTGGCAATGTTTAAATCTGGTTTTTATTAGATTCAGTTGTAAATTTTCCATGAATCCTTGTTTACAACAACTAGTATCCTCTTTCATGACATCTAGGAGACAAAAGAAATTTGTCACACCCGATTTTAAGGACAAAATCGGATGCAGAATCCTATATGTGCCCAGGAATCACTTACACACATAAGACGACAAATTACAATAGTATCAATAGACAAAGCTTTGTTATATAACGAACAACAATATTACGTAGGGGCAAATATTTATCAAAGTTGCGGAAGTATACACTCTAATCTTCAAGTGAAGCCTCCAAACACCACAGGGACGGTTGACTGGGGTTACATACGCATAGCACTCCTCAAAAACTTTAACCAAGCTCCATCTTTTGTTACCCATTCAAGATTTTTCCAAAATTTGAATATAAAGCAAGCGTAAGTACATGTCGTACTCAACAAAACTAACAAGGGGTTCCACAAGGATCCCAAGGCTGCTCATGCACGTGAGCACGGCTTATATACTAGTTTTACACTCTACAGAGGTTATACACTTTCACCATGAGCCATGATTTTTCCTTTCGACCGAGGTGATCAGCCTCTTGACCCACTTCTAAGGAAGGTCGGCAGGGTTCACTATGAAGCCTTTCAAAGGTTTGTCTAATAAGATAGTAGCCGCTAGGTTTCCGTGACAAGCAGGTGTAGGAACCCCCTTTCAAATGGCACAAATCCTTCTCGGCTATACACATGGGAACAAAGGCTATCCTATACCCGTCTTGTCAAGCCCCTTTTGCGCCTTTCGGTAACCACTAACAAGCTAGAAAAGGTCCTCATACTTGACTAAAACCAGAGCCATATAGCTAGGGATGAAAACGGTACGGATATTTTCCGACCGTATTCGAAACCGAATCCGTTTAGAGGGGTTGAGATCTGTCCGTATCCGAGTCCAGATATCCAACATCCGATACTGTATCCGTATCCGAATACTCAAATTGCATATTTATGATGTCGATATTCAATCGTATCCTATCCGACATAGTTGACACTATCCGTATTCGAATCCGAATCCGAACAGAAATATGAAAACAAATGTAATATTGGTGATATCCGATCCGTTTTCATCCCTACATATAGCACTCATGGTTGTACTATAAGTCCCGGGTTGTCACTTACAGATAAGTCCTTAGAGAGAGAAACTAAAGCATTTGGAAAGTAGCCAAATACTCCGGCACCCTTTTATCCATGTTGCTAAAAAGCATATTTTAACGTTTATTGCATATACCATTAGTCAAGTTATAGATCATGATCATTAATTGAGCACTAGCAGAAATACTACCCAATGCATATAACCCGTAGGTATCAAGGTATAAATGTAACAATAGCTAGGATATCCTTAGTGGTAATCAAGGTAGACACATGCAGTATGAATTAAGTGATTAAAGGTGAATAGGTAACAAGGATGATCCTATGTTATACTTGCCTTTTACACTTGCTTTCCACTCAAGACAACTGCTCATAAAACTTGTACAATCTTCTCTTCTACAGCTTTCGGCCTCCAGTGCTCACGTATAGTTTTCTTCTACTTATAGCAAACACCGAGCATAGAAAACATACAAACAAGAAATAAAAGCAACTAAGAACAGCGCATCAATCATAGCAAAAGCTTTAAAAACAACGTGCTAAAAGAGGGCTCCTTGCTACGATCGTGAGAACATAGGAAACGCCAAAGCGAAGCTACGGTTAAAAAGAAACAACTACCGAGACTTTTATATTATATAAAAGAAAAAAAAACTATATGCTTTATTTATTTTAATTGAGCAAAACCATGTGAAAAGCTATTAAACCCATATTATTCAAAACATAATTTAATTTAAAAGCCGGGTTAAAACTACTCATATTTTATCTATAAACAGTGCCATATAATTTGATCAAGTTAAACTTTATCTTTCCAAAATAAAAGTGTATGTGAAAGCACAGTCAAGTTTATCACATATGCAACGTGTCTAAACTAAATAACTTAGAATTTAGAAACACGTTTATATAAGCAACTACTCACATTAATATTTTATGTATAAATTATCGAGTTATAAATTCTATATAGCTTTTAATTATAAATCCAATTGCATAATTAGCATTAATCAATTTAGCATTTAAATTAATAAAATAAAATCATAAACACGTGGCATGAAAAGCATTAGCACTAATGAAACTAACGCAACTTATACCGAATTAAAACAAAGAAACGGTGTTGATCGATTGCTGATTATATAGGTGGTGTATTTCTATTGTATTTCTGAATTTGTTTTCCTCAAGAAAAACGGCAATAATGTGTGCGTGACGTGATGATGGTGTCATCGAGCTAACAAGATGGCACGCACGGCCGGGCTGCTCTGCTAGCTTCGCTTACTCGCGTGGTGTCGCCCGTTTGCGCGCGTGCGTGCGCGCCGGGAGGCGGGGTGCAGGGCCTGGCGCGCTCGTTCAGCAGACTTGGGACCCGGTGCCGGCGGCGGCGCCATGGCTACCCACGGCGGAACTTCGCGGACGCAAGCTCGGACCGAGCAGGAAGGCACACTACGATCAGCGAGAAGGAGCGCAGAAGATGGAGAGGCTCACTGCTCAGTCGATGGTGGAGCTCGTGATGGTTGCTACGGAACGGAGAGGGATGGAGCCGGTCAGAGGCGGACGGTGGTGGTAGGGAGCTCCGGCGTCCGGCGAGGTCGGGATGTCACCACGCGGCACCGGCCTGACCCGAGAGGTAGCGCGGCGGATGTGGCGTGACGCAGCGGTGCCAACCGAAGAGGAAGGAGGGCTCGGGGTGCCTTCAGCTGAGCGGCAATGGCGGCGGTGACGGCGATTTGAGGGCGTTGCAGTGCGGGAAAGAGGGCATGGAGCAGTGTGTGGAGGCGGTGTGCGCGCAGGAGCTCACCCTTAAAGGCGCTGGTGAACCTTGGTTCGCGCGCGGGGTTCGGATCGTGGCGGACCAAGGCAGCGGCGAGGAAAAGCTCCGGCTCGTGCGGGATTCGTTGGAGACGATGCTCCCACAGCTGACATACGGAGGCTCAGCCTTCGTGGGCTGGGTCGCGCGGGGCTTGGTCCACGCGGCGGACGCGGAAGCTGGAGCTTGGTCCGCGGCTTCGCGTCGATGGCGGAGGGAGGAAGGAGATAGAGCTGACGGATGGGCCCTGCCTGGAAGTGAGAGAGAGAGGAGGAGCTGGCGTGGGATTGACTGGCTCCCATGCTCAGATGGGCTGTGGCCCAGGTAGAGAAAGGAGAGCGGGCCGACAAGAGTGAGAGAGAGAGACGATTCCGGCCCACAACAGAAAGGAGGGAGATTTTATAACCCTGTTTGAATTTGTCTAAATCAATTTTGAGACTTAATTTCAATCCTTTTTTAATCAAACAAAATTTGGAATCCAATTGGATCATTTTAAAGAAACCTTTTAAACATAGGTCAAAAATATATTTTCAATTTATTTCTCACACAAAGCATTTTAAACTTGGGTTTTTGATAAACAAAATAAAAATCTATTCGGGCGTAAACGGGATTTTGATAAATCATTTGCACTCAATAAAACTAAATGCAATGGCATGAATGCAACAAACATATCAAATTAAATTATCAAATTTTTAGGAAATCACATTTTTTGAATTATCAATAACCTATCCAAATCTAAGAAAATTATAAAACTGTTTATTTTATTTAGTGCTTTCTATTCACAACCTAAAATAGAAATTTTGGGGTGTGACAAAATTTCATTGAATGGTGCAAATTTAATTTGGTTGTAGTAACCTCTCATTTCTTGATACTATCCAGTTACTCTTGAATAACAAATAATTGTTTAGGGTCATGTTTGTGTTAAATATTTGTTTCATGAGCCATTCTTTAAAAAACTTAATGGATTCTATATGAAAATACATGTGACACCATGCAACTGACAAAAAGTATATATTCATTCTTTTGTATCCTATATGCTTTGAAAATAAATAAGTTTCTAGTTACAAAGTTTCTATATCTATTGATGCGAGCCTACATATGTGTAGCTCCTCTTCTTCTACTTCTATCCTTGATTTGTGTAAAAAGGTTAACCTTAAGGTGTTAGGACAACCTATCTTGACAACTAACATGATACTAAACCTAGTACCAAAACACCTGGGTCAAACACGCCGAAACCAAAATAGTAATAGGTTAGGGTATTACGGGGTTATTGGTTCTTGATGTTAAAACAGTCAATTTGGTTCATTCTTTACTTGTTTTTTTTAGATTTTTCTAAAATTCTTACCTTCAGTTTAGTATCACATACAATTGTTTATAGATACATCATGCTAATAGTTTGGATAAATTAGGGGCACATACCATCCATCCAATCATTTTTATATAAACAACAATCCCAGTAACAAACTCTAATTACATGATTTATGTTGATTTTTTCAACCATGTTTAGTTGTCTTACTATGGCTAAGTGATAGTGTTTCCTGTATACAAGCAGCTATGAACTCAAGTACCTGTGGTTAATATGCTACAGCTGCATACAACCAACTCTTACTTCTTCACATACAATCTACTATTAATCTATTTTTTGTCACTTAAAGTATGAAAAATAAATAATCTGTTCTGCTCTTGTCTTGGGTTTCCAAGGAAAATGTTATGTAATATATATAAAATTTGTACAACTTTCTAATAACTTGAGTATTACTATAAATTGGATGATTCATTGCATGCGTCATAGCAAACTGTTAAGCAATAATTCAATGTTATTCTTTTCTACCAAATATATTAATCATCAAAATCTCAATGAATTTTATCATGCCTTAGACTTAAATATTTTGCAGGAATATGTGGAAGCTAGTAGACCTCATGCAGTGAACACTGCATGGGCAATGTTAACCTTAGTTTATGGTGGGCAGGTATGTATTTTGCAAATTGATTAGAATTTCTGGTTACATATTTATGAAATTATTATGGTCTCCATCCAGTCTAAACTATAATATGCTTTGGCTTTTCTAGATACAAAGCTTTTGCTATTCACTTAGATATATACTATGTCGAGATACGTAGTAAAAGAAATGTATCTAAAACTGTCAAAACATCTTATAATTTAGATTAGGGGAGTATTATGCTAATTGTTTGATACTACGGGCGTGCTGTGCAGGTGGAACGTGATCCAACACCATTATATAAAGCTGCAAAAGAGTTGATCAATATGCAACTAGATTCTGGAGACTTTCCCCAACAAGTAAGTTATTTATTTACTTTTTCTCGTAGAAGAACAAAATTTAGATTCATGATTTATTAGGTTGTTCTTTTCTCTTTCAGCAAAAAAGTTATTTGTCAATATTATTTTTCAAGGTCCCCCATGGTATCGAATTAAATTGTTACCTTTCGCAACAAATTTGATGATAGTTTAAACCGGATAGGAAAATATATACGTACGTTACACACCTCAATAAGGAACTTAAATTGCAGTGATGCAATTAAATCCTACCATTTCAACTAACGGATGCCATAAATGATGTCTAATATATAGCAATCATAAGGCAACTTCATTGGTGTTGTCTCATAGATGGTCTCATAAATGCCACATAATCATGAGACTGTTCAACAACCAACTCATACAATGGGCTGTCCTTTAAGTTGTCTTATATATAGCAGTTCAATTATCCTCAATTTGTGCAATAAAGAAAAGGAAGTTTGTGAGTTGCATGGAAACATTAAATCATACAATGGTAAGATATTTTTTTTATAGTCCTAAAATTTTTCTCATGAGGTGGTTGCTTCACGAAACAACCACCTCTTAATCTCACCTTCCTCTCTCTACTCCATGCCATAAAAAAAAATCCTATGTGACATTGCATGAGATGCCCTTATCTCCTCGATTGCTTGAAGATTTTGATGTTCCAGTCAAAGCACTAACCCCTCTTGCGTCTAATAACACTAGTGCGATCAGTATTGCTTGGGATCCCATGGGGGCATGGTCTAAGAAACAAAACTGGCTTTTGTGCTTCTTACCTGAGATCGCAAGGGCAAAATCAGGTTGTGCCTTTGCCCATGCGTTCAGAGGTTCAACTTGCAAATTTCATCATAGTGTTGCTGATTCACCTAGACTTTGAGGGGGTGTGAGATATATATGCCTATGTATTTTACATAGACCATAGGGTGTTTTGTGAATTTTGTACATATCCATGTTTCCCCTATGAGGCATGGCAATAGAGTTGAGTTTGTTTCAAGACAACAAAACTATGGGGAAAACTATATCTATGGCCAGCCTTATAATTTCACTGATATATTCTATAGCTTCAAATTAAAGCGCAACAATGTAGTAATAGTCAAAGTAGGATGTATAGTAGGATTGTTTGTGAACAATAGGGAATATTGTTTATATTTCAAGCTGCGCCTAGGCAGCATAGCATATGCCTTATTGCATTCAGGCCGGATAGTTCTTGCTCGGGCCCCAAATAAATTGCTTTTTGCAGCGGACTACTTAAATAATGTGTTGTCCTGGCACACCTCAGTGGCACAATATATATACATTAGCTGGACTGATAGTTCAATTCCACTTAAGGTCATGTTTCACTGAGCTCCAGCTCCATGAAATCTTATATTTAGAGGTAGAGGTAAGATGAGAATGTTTAGAAAATAAATTTTGTTTCCTCGTCTAAACTATATAAATATTTATGTCATTTAAATTTAGTTTGCAGACTATAGATAAACATCGACCTAGAGCTGTGCTAAATATGCCCTTACTTCCTAGTGCATGACTTTTGATTGCAGGAACACGTTGGGTGCTTCAATAGTTCCATATACTTCAATTATGGAAACTACCGCAACTTGTACCCTATATGGGCTCTTGGGGAATTTCGTCGTCGGCTTCTTGAAAGAAAGAAGTGAAACCAATATACATGATGCCTAGGCTATTTATACTGTATTGTGAAGAATAAAATAATGTTCAGAATTACAGTTATATATGTTAGTAACTGTGCTCTGTATGGCTATATTATGATAGTGGAAAATTGATGCCCGTCCTGCACATGATGTGTCCTCCCCCATCTGAATACAAAGCTATGGCGGTTTATCTCTTTTTATGATTTCTGAATCAATGTTTACAAGAACTGAAAAGGTTCTGGAAAAGAGCATAACCAGTTGTACTAACAGATTCATTTTAAACTATATGATACATGATGGCAATAAATTATGAAACTTGTACTTTAGATCAATTTATATATTTTGACTAAAGCATTATGAGATATCTACATTGACAGTATAATTGTAAGAACTCTACTGTTGTAATAATACCCACATAATTATTTAGATAGTTTCTTGTTCCGGCCTGAAATAAATTGAGTCTTGCAGCAGTCTACTTAAATTGAATATGCGGTCCTGGCAAACTGTCACACCCAATTTTAAGGATAAAATTGAATGCACAAAACTCGTGTGTGCCCAGGAATCAATCACACACACAAGCTGACAAATTACATAAAGTATCATCACGGTGTCTCATACATCAGAGTTATAATAAAACTTAGTCTAATACATCACAACGGAAAAATAAAAAGATAAAAAAAAACTCTCGTGGGCGTCATCACAGGGAAGGTCAACTGGTTGACCACAAGCCTAATAATCCTCCGGGAAATCCTCATACCCGCTGTCATCTGTTACCTATCCGGGATTTTTATCCAAGTAAAGAAAATAAACAAGTGTAAGTACATTCCGTACTTAGCAAGCTAACATGGGGTTATGAAGCTCAAAAAGGATAGACTCTGGTTTACTGCAGTTAGCATTTTTAATAGGTCAAGCTTTTATTCTTAAGTATTATCAAGTTATGCTTAAGCTCCTATTTAATTCCCATAAGAACATATATCAGGGTCAAGTGTACCATATATCATTATTGAACAACTTTAAATGATCATCATCAAGTATCCAGTTATTCTGTGAGTTTTCCGGGCCGCTCGTGATCGTGAGCACGGCTGTTATAACAGTTTGTTACCCTCTGCAGAGGTGGTGCACATTCACCGCGAGTCGTGATCCCATATGCCCGGGTTAATTACTCCCATGTCACTATCAAGGTGAGCGGGCAGGATACACTATGAAGCCATTTCATAGGTTTCCCTAACAAGTTAGGGCCGCTAGGTTTCCTTGGCAGGCAGATGTAGGAACCCCCCCTTTCCTATGGCACATATCCATCGCGGCTATACTCATAGAAACAGAGGCAGCCCTATACCCAACGTGGCAAGCCCCATTTGCGCCAAAAAGGTAACCTCTAACTAGCTAGAAAAGATCCTATTACTGAGCTAAAGTCAGAGCCATATGACTCTCCCGGTTGCACTGTCAGTCCCAGCTTTTGCCGACAAATAAGTCCTTATGGAGGGCTGGGAGCAACATGAACAAAGTCATTTGCACTTTCGCCCTATTGAACAGTTGTTATAAATCATGTTACTCACTTTGTTCCATAGTATCATTCATCAACATGTATATCAAGTTCAGTTAGGGCACTAGCAATCTACCCATATGCATTTAACTCATAGGAGACAAGGAACAGGATAAACAATCACTAGGATGTCCTTACGAGTATTAAAATTAGACACATGCAAATGAGTAATTGATTAAAGTGAAATAGGACATCAAGGAAGGCCCATGCTATACTTGCCTTGGTTCACAAACTCGTGCTGGTCCTGCTGGTCGTCGAAGAGTTCTTGGTCTCCAACGTTTTCCTCACCGTCTAAACGCGACCAACACAGCAACATACAACATTCCAAAAGCATTCATGCAAAGCAAACATTCCTATCATTAGAACAGTACACCAATAGTATTGAAATCAAGATAAAATGTTTATAAAACTAATCTACGTCTCGCTACGATCACGTCAACGCGAAGTTCACAAAAAATGGAGCTAAAATGCGAAAGTTATGATTTAAACGGGTTTTCCTATAGCCATATATTGAATTAAATCTAATCGTGAAATTAAAAAGTTCCAAACTTGACTAACAATAGTTCCAACATGTAGCTTATGAAATTACGAAGCTAACGCGATTTGAATGGATCAATTCGGAGCTAAAATGACAATTTTATAAGCGAAACAGTTCAAATGGCATTTCTGTAAATACTGAAGACGTATTTTGAACAAGAACAATGCACTTTACGTTTTCAAAATGAGAAAGCGTAATCAGCGAAGTGCGCTAGGGACTGCGGGTTCTATTTTCTGAAAACCGAGGGGCTCTTTAGCATAATCACCCGCGAAGGGGTAACTTCTAATCCTGGCCGCAGATCAGGAGATGGACGGCTAGGATCGGCTTAGGGAGGGAAAGCCGGCCGGAACAGTGTCAGCCGCGGTGGCCCTCCATTGCCGGCGGCGTGGAGCACTCCGGCGAGCGCTGATAAAGGCCTACGGGCCATGATTCAAAACGGGAATTGGACGGGGAGAAAGAGGAGAGCAAGGCGAGCTCACCACGGGCGAAAATCGGAGGCGGGGATGAAGCGAGGACGGCGGACCACGGTGAGCAGCGGACGACGGCTTTCTACAAAGAATGACGACGACGTTTGAGCAATAAAGAGTGAGAGAAAGAGGGGAAACCAGTCGGGGAGGTTCACTAACATGATGGGATGATCGGCGACAGACTAGGGTCGATGGAGAAGCGGCGAACGACGACGACCACGGCTGCAGCGGCTCTGGCGGCCCGCTATACTGCGGTTCCTGTGATCGAGAGAGGGAGAACTGGGGCGAGGAGCAGCAGGGGAGAGGCGGGCGGGTACGGGCTCCCATTTAAATAGGCCGGGGCGCGGGCGACGCTCCCACGTCGCGAGGAGCGGGCGTGGAGCAGTTGCGGTCTTGACCGGCGTGCGGGCCCTGACCGTCAGCGGGTGAGGCGCTGAAGAGGACGCGGCGGCAGTTGCTGCGGTGCTGGCAGGGCTGCTGGGCTGGCGAGGCGGCTGTTGCTGGGCTGCGCGAAGCTGGGCCGGCACGATGCGCCAGCGGAAGGCCGAGCTGGGCTGGCGGAAAGAAAAGCCTGCGGGCCGAAACTGAGGAAGGGAGGGGATGGAAAGAATTTTTCCTTTTCTTTTTATTTTTAGAGTTTTTCAAAAGTATTTTCAAATGGATTTGAATTTTTTTTTCAAATTTGGTCAAAACCAATCATCCAAAAAATGAATATGCAGCAGCATGTATGCATCAAGATGTTTCTATTCCTTATATTTGATTTTTATTTTCATAAAAATATTTCTTTCCTATATTTTAAATGCTCACATAATAACATAAATAAATCAAATTTACTATTTTAAAAGATTGCAAATTTTAGGGTGTTACACAAACCTCGACAGCGCAATATACATTAGTTAAACTGATAGTTCGACCCCACTTAAGGTCACGTTTCACTTATTAGCTCCAACTCCAAGAAATCTTAATTAGATCTAGTGGTAGAGATAACTCGAGAATGTTTAGAAAGAAATATTCTGTTTATCGTCTAAACTAAATATAAATATTTAAGCCACATTAAATTTGGTATGCAGACTATAGCTAAACATGGACCTTAGCGCTATGTTAAATTTGTCCTTAGTTACTGGTGCATGGCTGACTTTTGACTGCAGGAACATGTTGGGTGCTTCAATAGTTCCTTATAATTCAATTATGGGAACTATGGCAACTTGTACCCTATATGGGCTCTTGGGGAATTTCGTCAACGGCTCCTTGTAAGAAAGACACTACACTAGCAGGTATTTGTAGGGACGGCTTATGTGCATTTGTAGCCGTGGTTTTGCCGGCAGCCTCTAAGCAACCGTAGCTACAAATGCCAGGTTTTATAGGGGCGGTCGGCCAGCCGCCCCTACAAATCGATTTGTAAAGGCGGCCTCTACAAATCAATTTTCAGAAATCACAAAAACATTGCCAAAAAAATAGCGAAAAAAAAATTAATTCGCGGAGGCCCCCACTAGGTCAGCCACACACCCGCTCCCTAGCCGTGGCAGAACCCACGACCTCGCCCTCGCGTGTACACTCCTCGACTACTGCACCTCATAATCACTTGTGTCTATAATCCATTTTGGTTCCTCACATATTATCCTAAACTGAGCATAAGTTGATTGTTTGAGGCCCTAAACGAATTCATATGAAAAAGTTATCCACTACAAAATTTCATATCTTTTCAAGATCTACAACTTTCGTTTTTGATGTTTGTCCATCCGAGGTCGTTTAAAAATTTTAAATTTTAAATTGTTGAAAATTCAAACATAGTTTTCCTTGAAGAGATGATCTCAAATAATAAAGTTGTGAACTACAAAGTTTCATAACTTTTCGAGATCTACAACTTTCATTTTGGTAGTTTCTCTATCCGAGGTCGTTTGAAAATTTTGAAATTCAAATTTGAGAAATTCAAACGTAGTTTTCCTTGACAAAATGAATTCAAATTAAAAAGTTATCAACTACAAAGTTCTATAACTTTCTGGTATCTACAATTTTTATTTTGGTTATTTCTTCGCCCGACAAAGTGATAGTAATATGGAACTATAAGAGAGAGATGTAAAATTCATGAATAATGTTACTACCAGTTTGTCGGATGAAGAAATGACCAAAATAAAAGTTGTAGGTCTTAATGAGTTCTACAACTTTTATGTTCATCACTTTTTCAGTTGAAATCACTTAATGTTTGAAAATAACGTTTGAAGTTGTCATTCGCTAAAATTCAAAATTCAAATAGATAAAACACAGTCACATGAAAAGATGGACAAAATAATAACAATAAGAACACAATAAATTGATAGAGCATAATTTTAGAAAATTTTAGGAAAAATCATCAAATTTGAAGTTAGTATGAGGCAGAAAGACTAGTTACAAGTTTTGGCCAGAGACTAAAAAGAGAAATCGGTGTTCTTCAATAATTTTAAAATTGAATTTCAAATAGTATTTTGAAGTAGTAAATGATTTCAAATGAAAATATTGTAAACAACAAAGTTTCATAACTTTTCGAGATCTACAACTTTTATTTTGATCATTTCTCCGTCCAAGGTTGTTTGAAAATATTTAAATTTTAGTGCTTAATTTTTACTATTCGACGTCTATTTGTTGAGCGCCCCTACAAATGATTTGTAGGGGCGACTGATAACTCCAGCAGCCCCTATAAGTAGGAGCGGCTCGTTTGTGCACCATTTGTAGGGGTGGCTCAATATAGAGCCGCCCCTAAAAAAAAGGGTGTTTCTACAAATCCTTTTTTAGTAGGGAGAAGAAACAAAATGCATGAAACCTAGGCTATTTTACTTTATTACAAAGAATAAAAAATCTTCAGAATTACTGTTATATGTTAATAATTGTGCTCTACATGGTCCTGTTATGATAGTGGAAAACTGATGGTCGTCCTACATGATGTGTCATTGTGACCTTCCGTGTCTAAGGATAGGCTGTCGTCCTTTCTCATTTTTATGATTTCTTGATCAATGATTACCCGAACTGAAAAGTTTCTGAAAAAAGAATGTAACTAGTTGAACTAATTAACAATTCATTTAAATTATATGAATACATGATGACAATAAATTATGAAATTTTGTGGCTGAAAAGACAGTGTTCAGTAGGTGCTGTATCAGAAGGGCTGAAAAACGTTGTGGCTGGAAGAAGATCGCTAGCTGAAGAACGCCATGTACAATATTTATTCTAGGATATTGGTTTGTTCTTTCCTTGAAATAAATCAAAATTTTATTCGTAAGTTGCATAGCGTGTTCTGTCGTTAAGTTGCAAAGCATCTACTTTCCCCTCCCTCGCGTCGTCTCCCTCGGAGGCAACCCTACGGCACCTGCCGGTGCGGCCGAGCGTCCCTCCCTCATGTTGCTGGCTCAGCGGCCGCCTCCGCGTTTGTGGTGGTGGCGGCAAGGGAGAGGGGGCTCAAAAAGGCTTCCTTCCTCGTCCTCCCCTCCTCTCCCACAGCTGCCTCCTCCTCGTCAACCCTAAATCCCTCGATTAATACATAATTTGGCCAGATCAAGTGTCCTATGGGCTGGATCCTCTGTGCGGGGGGAGCATATATAATTATATATATGGAAGTTGGAGGTCCCGGCATCCTCTGCGCGCTGGTTCGTGGCGGCGTCCTCAGCAGGCACGGTGGCAGTGCCCACCTACGCCCGGCTCGGCCTGTGCGGCTGTGGTGGCAAGGTGTCCGAGCACGCAGTAGGTTAGACCGGCGCAGCGGTGGACCCCGCGCCCACAGCCTGCTCGGCCAGCTCGCGGCCAGATCCGCGCTCCCGGAGGCGCCTGCTGGGAGGAGGCGTGGCCACGGCCGGGTCTGCACCCCATGTATGCGACAACACCACCGGCCTACACGGCGGTGCCTGCAACAGCACCCGCAGCTTGCATGGCGGTGGCCCCGCGCCAGCAGCCTATACTCGGACTATGTGCGGCCTGCTATGGATCCATGCCCCTAGGGGTGCGTGCTAGGCGAGAGGCGGCCGGGGCCTAGCCTGCGGTGGTCAGCGGCTAGGGGGCATCATGGCCGGCTGGCTCGTGTCGGCGGTGGCTGGCTCTGGCAGATGCTTTGCCACCGACGTCGCATCAGTCTCCCTCTCTGGCAGATGCTTTGCTGCCGTGAGCGTGATGGCCCCTCATCTTACAGATGCTCTGCCGCTTCAGTCGTCTCAAGCGGATGCATTGCCGCCGTTCATGCTGGATTCTTTGTGGATACTTTGCCACCACGGCTTCTCCCCTTTGTTGGCAACCATTGTGTTGATGTAATGTTCGTCTACAGTCTCACTAGGCTAGGGTTGTAAGGCGGAGGGTCCTTCTCCTTTCGCCTCCTTTTTCTCTCTTCTTACTTTGGGTTGGTCGCTTGTCTATGCGTCGCGTGAGCACCTTATTGCCTACGCCGTGTTCGCTATGGGTGCTCTGTTGTAAATGTCTTTTCTCCTCTTAATGAAACACGTGTCGACGGACATGTTCTCAAAAAAAAAAGTTGCCAACCATCATGTACTGGTTGATAAAAGAGGAGTCCATTACGAGCAGTGGTATCAATAAATTGATCCTTGGCAACTCGATGTTAATCACAATACATGCTATTTCGCGATAATCTTTGGCTCCGGCCCGTTACAAAGAACGTCATAATACTAGTTTCAGAAAGGAAACAAAGTTCTGGTCCCTGCATTCATCTGATAGATGTGACTATGTGAGTGTATACAGCCAGGCGAGACGTGAGGACCTAACCTTATTACTGAGGTTATCGCCAAGTTTGGTGCACGAACTTTTCACCCGAACTTGAGCACGAATCATGCGGTCCCAAAATGGCAAAATCTGAGTGTCGAGAAACTTCAAAACATTTGAGTAGCAATTAGCTTTTGTCCCTCTATAAGGTGACTTTTCATTAGTGAAGAGAGGATGGCCATGGCCTCAGAAAACATGTATTAATTTCAATCCAAAGTGAGGAAAATGTCAAAGAATATTGTGTATGTGTTCCACTCTCATAGAGAAATGAAGTTTCAAATAGAGTCATATAAGAATTCAACGAATATCTGAGTACTCTACTACAGTACTACACTTGAACCGCTTCGTTTGCAATCACACGAACATTACATGGCTTCATCTAGTCCGCGGTACATTCCTTGGGGAGCCCCGTGTCCTTGAACCGGTTCTGATCCTCGCAGTAGTCATAGAGCAGATGCTGCGCTCGCACCTTCTGCAGCGCCGCCGACGCCGGTGGCTCATCGCTGCACAATGCGACCCCGGTGGACGACGACGGCGCGCACGGCGTCACGCGGAGGTTGCGGTAGTAGGCGTAGAAGGGCGCATGCGTCCAGTCCGTCTTGACGCGGCCGCCCTGCGTCGCCCAGTCGTCGGCGTTCCACAGGCTCCCGTCCAGCCGCATGTGCCGCTGCGTCGGGAACGTCCCGCCGCGCGATGACTCGTGCTTGTACACGCGGATCGGCGTGCCGTCGATGAGGAATCTGCCAAGCAATAATCCAACACGCAATGCCAACGTTCTGAGCTTCGGTACTCTCGCCGACGATGAACACGACGATGTTCGGCAATCGGCAATCCATGACGCTTCTTACTTACATGATGTGCTTGGGTGTCCATTCGACGGAGTAAGTGTGGAAGTCCTTGGTGGGGTCGAACCAGAGCCGGAACTGCTGCTCGCGGTTACCGACGCTGTCCACGAAGATGTTTGTGTGCAGCGTGTATGGCTCGCCGGTGACGTTGCCCAGGAACTCCATGTCCACCTCGTCATGGTACCCCGGCCGCACGTCATCCGTCGTCAGCTGCAACGATGGCCAAGCAATGCATGCGCACGCGTCGCACGCAACATGTCAACAGATCGAAATGGTGGCTGTCGTCTGCAGAAATGGTGACTGCCGCGCCCGCGCGGTGACCGCGTCCGGAAAACGGATCAGAGATGAGACGCGGCGGTGACCGGGCTGTCCGGGGAACTCACGTAGACCGTGGTGACGGTGCCGGCTGAGTTGTTGGCGACGAGCTTGACGTCGATGTCGTAGCGGGCGTAGAGGTAGGTGCCCTTGGAGCGGAACCCGGAGCCGTGGGTCTTCTCGAGGCACAGGGCGAGCGTGTTGCCGTCATCGTAGAAGAAGCTGTGGTCCGGGCCCCACATGAATTCGATGTCGTCCTTCAGCAATGCCACGGCCGCCGGAGCCGCCGTTGTCATTAGAAGCATCGCCGCAGCCACCAGTGCCATGCGGGCATGAGAACAGGAAGACGGCAAAAATGCCGCCATGACTTCCTAGCTAATTGACTCTGCAATCCATCCAAGGCCAACGAACCAATAGATCTGGGAATCCGTATTTATAATTTTTTCTTGGGAATGTTTGAGAGGCTCTAACCTGAGGTTAGCTTCATGGAAGACCTGCCTCCATGCTGTTCCGACGTAAACGCGGCTTAATCGGCTTAGGTACACATGCACTCTGTTTCGTGTGTCCAGGAATAGAAATGTGCACATTACATGTGTTGGTGAGATTCACGTGCAGCTAAACTTTCGCAATTGTGACCCTGAAATTCATCTGCCTATCCACCAGTAAAAAGACAAAAATAAGTCCAAATATCTCTTTAATTTTTGAAGATCAAATGAGTACACGCTCTACCAACCGGGCCTGGCTAGTTTGCACTCTCACTAGTAAGCCACCCGATGCCGTCCCTGACAGGGTGTCGGAGCCCCGCGGGATCTCGAGAGACTCATTCTGCAGCTGCTTCCACTACCCAAAAATAAAGATTTTAGCAGACAAGCTTCTTGATTAATCAGGCAGGCATAAAGTGCCAATCTCCGTAAAAACACACACTGATTTTTAGAGACAGAATACGTATTTACGACCACACTACCGTCTCTATAAATAAATTTATAGAGACAGAAATCTGTCTCTAAAATTTAAAAGAATTTCCGAGACGGATCTCTTAAGGGCAGTGCCGGCCCTAAGGGTAGGCCACGAGGTGCGACGGCCGAGGGCCCAAGCGGAGGAGGGGCCCAAGCCTAGGTATACAAACCCTCAGGTCCTATAGTCCATTAGCCATTAGCAAACTAGACGTAGAACTGGCTAGGCGATCCAAAAAGACAACATTGACATTTCATTCCTAGTTTCCTTTCCCCACGGCCCTCGGATAGAGAGGAGGCGATGAGTCACGCTGCACACAACACACTTTGATCGTGAGTTCGGGACGTGCGCCTTACACGCGCGGAGTTGGCGAGCCGCGCCGCCGCGAAGAGCTAGACTGTCGGAGACACGGACACGGCGCACGAAGACGGCGACCAGGCAGGGCTCCACGACGACAACATCTTGATTCTTTTCTTCTTATGAATTGCGATCACCGATTAGTTGTTTAGGTCCAAGATATTTTTTTTCCTTTTTTATTTTTAATTCAAATTAATTATTTGTATAGTATTCCAGACTTCTAGTACTTTATACCCATATAGTCATATTTTTCTTCTAATTTACATGTTAGAATTTTATAATGTTACCTAAGAAACATTTGTCATGGGTGAGAAAAGAAAACGAATATATTATTTTTTTAATCTACATTATTCCTCGATAATTATCATACATCTACAAATATATTCCTTAATTTATATTGTTCCTCGATAATTATCAGACATGTTAAATTAAAAATATGTTATTGAATTTGCTTTCGTTTTACAAGTAAAATTAACGTCTATATATTATAAGATTTTATACATGGTCAAGTGGGGCCGTTACGGCAAGATCGCCGGAGGGTCCTCATAATCCTAGGACCGGCACTGCTTAAGTGACCCACCTCTATTAATTTAGGAAAGCCCATCTGGTCCACATCGGATCCCTACAATATATAATAGCCACCAACAGTCGGCACTACTACAGAATCAGTTTTCAAAAAGACAGTCAAAGTCCATTTCCGCAGACAGGTAGCTTTGTTCTCCTCCGAGCAGGTGTCCTGTTAATCAAAATTTGTTGATCTATGCCTGCCTCTAGAAATGAATCATAGTAAGGAGGGCCGCTGGTGAGCCTACCAACATAGCCGCTGCTGCCACATCCCGCACCACCGCCATCCTCACCGGATCTCGACTCGCCACCATCCTCGTCGGATCCATACCCGCCGCCGCCAGAGGAGGGCCGCATCTTCACGGAGGTTCTGCGACCTCGCAAGCCACCACTGGACGCAGCACAGGCGCGCCCGAAGGAGAGTCGTGCCCTCACGGAGGGGCCACGCTGGGGAGCCCCGCGTCTATTCAGAGAGAGAGAGAGAGAGAGAGAGCGAGAGAGAGGGAAAGAGAGAGAGAGGTACTTGTGTGCCGGCCGAGGGAGGGAGAGTGGCTCCTGCTTTTATATGCTAGTGTTTCAAAGTGGGCCAGTTTGGGCTTGTGAGCTTGGCACAATTAGCAGAGGTGAGCCTCTTAAGAGGTGCACTTTTGAAAATGCCCCCCATTCTTAGAGGCGGGCCTCTTAAGAGATCCGCCTCTATTAATCAATTTAGGAGGCGGTCATTTTTTCAAAGTGTCTCTAAAATGAATAAACCGCCTCTGGAGTTCAGAGTCCATTATTTCAGGAGACACCATAAAGTTTTGCCTTCCTTTGTAAATAAAACTGTGACTCTCCTAAAATATTTTTAGTAATAGTGCAGCCCGTTCATTTCTCTCCCCAGCAGCCACACACATGCCATACCTCTCTCTGTAGGTCTCGACCCTCAGGCTCCTCCATCGCCGTCTCCGATGGCGGCGCTCGCGTGTGGCCTGCCACTACCGTCAGCGACGTTCGCATGGGGCTCACAACCTCTATCGCTGGCATTTGCCAACTACAGAGACAACCCTTTTCCTCAATCACCACCACCCTCTCTCTCTAGCAGATTTTCATGATGGTGAATCTAGGATGGCTGATCCAGTGAGTGCGGCGCGGGTAGATCCTAGGAGGCGGATCTAGCCAGGTGAGGAGGGGTTCAAGGCCGGTGGCACGGGCTAGCAAAGGCGTAGATCCGGCAAGCAATAGTCGTGTGTCAATAGGCTAAACACAAGGTTGGGGCCCTGTCGAGTGATGCCTAACCATCTTGGAGACTTCACCTTCAAGAGTAACAATTGCTTCACAAATTTTGTAGTGAAGCTCTAAAGTGCTTAACAGTGGGATTGATATCTTGTGCTCAGAATCACCAGATCTATCAAACTAACTTAATAGAATTCTCAAAAATCACACAAGCTTCACAAAACAATGGTTGGGGAGCTAGACTAACCTTTGTCTCAAGTTAGAACATGGGAAACACTAGCAACATCCAAAGAAGGGGTAATATGGTATTTAGACCCAATCCCCTAAAACTAGTAGTTACCCTTTGAGTCAATCAGAAAGGACCCTATACTTTTCATGGACTAGCTGTTAAAACCTCACAAACTTACTCTAAACCAAAGACTGCTATAAAACACTAAGAACCAACCAGAGGATCTTTTCTCGAGCATCGATTAGAGCATCTAGTAAAACCAAACTCGTTGGCCTTCCTAGTGCTACCACAATCAAGATTATTCTACGAGGTTTAGGTGTCTTTCAACATGTCATTAAGGCTTTCTTTGATAGTCGTGACTCATCAATCACTTCATTGTTTCATCCCTCTTGATAGAGCTAACATGACCTTCAAAATAAAATCTATTTTTAACACTTTAACTTGAATATATTGTTAATTGCCACATTTTCATTTTCTACTTTATGAGGGTTGCAGGAACTTTCTCTTCTTAAGCATATCCTCATTGGGCTAGTGACTTGGGACTCTTCAACATATATATCAAGAGACAACTTCATGTCCACAAGTCAATCAAGTCTTCATGACTCAATACTGGTTCATTATTAGACCAATACTTGCTCTTCTTCAGGGCATGGGTCCTTCATAGCCACGCCCTTTGCTTTCCTTTCCCTATTGTGCAGTAATTTGTATCCAAGTAGTTTCCACCCTTTGACTATGTTAACCATCTTTAGTTAAACATAGCCTTGCATCACAATATTTCCACATTTAATTCCACTATGCATTGTTTTGAATTTTTCTTCACAATTCTTGATGTGTTAGCAATCATATTTTTTATTTTTATTCCATCGTTAATCAATCATGAGACAAAGTCAAGCTATCCATATGATCTTCCTTCACTTGTAAAGCCCTTGACTACATATGTTCATATGCAGCAAGCATGATCAATGTCATTGGACAAACTTCCACTTATTTTTTACAAGCAAATTATCATTGAGACCATTCCATAGTCATTTCTTCGTTTCTTCATTCTTTCAAGGGACCATTTCTTGTTTACATATCTTTTGAGCCCATTAGTCCTTTATAATTCCCTCATTCCTCATCACATTATCTTCATTGACTAATCACCTACTCATACACAAACACATTAAAAGTAGGAAATGACAAAGAGACAAATAATCTCATAAGTGTAACAAGTCTCACTAGTAGAGAAACGACCTTTGATCCAGCTCGAAATTTGGCTTTAGTCCCGGTATTTTTCGTGCCCGGGACTAGAGAGACCTTTAGTCCTGGTTTGTAGCTCCAACCGGGACTAAAGGTCCCTGTCAACGGCTACTGCGGCAGGCTTTTGCTGCAGGGGACCTTTAGTCCCGGTTGGAGCTACCAACCGGGACTAAAGGTTCCCTGAAACCGGGAGTAAAAGTCCCCTCCCGGCTGGAGGCTCCATCCGGGACTAGAAAGGGACCTTTAGTCCTGGTTTCTATCTCCAACCGGGACTAAAGGTCCCCTCCTATATAGCTCTTCTTCCTGCCCGAGCCCGAGCCACTTCGAGCTCAGTGTTCTTGCTTCATCGCCGGCCTCTCTTCTTCCTCATCGCCGGTAATCACAAGATTTCTTCAATTCCTCCATCGATTCTTCGGTTCTAAAGGTTACCAACTTTATACTCTCATGTTTCATCAATAGAATATCTCATTTTGTGGACTAGATATACGTGGTTTTTTATGGTCGATTTTTTTTTTATTTGTTAGCCATTTAAGCTCAAAATCACTTTAAAGTTTGCATATTTGGATGAAGGAAGGTTAAAGTAGTTATTCAAAACTAGTATTCAGCTTTCATTTCTAGCATGCATAGCACACTTCATGGTTTAGAGATATAGAGAATTTTAGAGTTTTTTTAATTTTATTTGTTTATAAAATGAGAAATTTATATTATATTAAAAATGAGTATAGAGAATAGATGTCAACTGCTTCCGGTCCTCGGCCTCTCATTGGGTTCCAAAGCGACTGAGGCCGGACCTCCCTCTCATTGCATGCGGCAAGTGTGAAGAGAAGATTGTGATGGAGTACCGGGTGAGGAAGGAGTGTCCCAACAAGGGTCGTATCTTCTACAAGTGTCTGGATCGCAATGTGAGTTATTTTGTCGCATTTGATGATTATGGTTAATTTATACTTATTTTCATGATGATTGTGATTAAAGTTCTAATTTTTTGTTTTAATTTCAGTGGGATGGCACTGGATGTTCAGGCTGGTACTGGGAGGAAGAGTATACTGAACACGTGCAAAACTCTCTTGCACAGGCGGCTATGGTGGCTGATGAGGCAGTGATCCTACGGAAGAAGCCCATAGATGTTGAACAAATGCATGATATGTCTGTTTTAGTTGGGATTGGTCACGAAATCCTTATGCTACTGAAGTGTATTTTAGCTTTAGTTTTTTTAGTGGTAGTTGGGATTGTCTATATTGTAGCGAGACTTTCATAAATTAATACCTTGTGTGGTGGCATGCATGTCGTATAATTAACTAATTATGTTCTAGATTTTAATATGGTATGTATGTCATGTAATGCAGATGAGCCGGCATTGGATGTACAATGCTAATCGCCGCTCCCAAGAGTTCATTGAGGGCGTGCATTCTTTCTTACGTGTGGCCGAGGCAAACAAACGTGATGGTTTCATGTGCTGCCCATGTGCCATATGTAAGAATTTGAAGGAATATGCTAGCTCAAGGAGTCTTCATTCACACTTGTTAAAGTCGGGTTTCATGCCAAACTATATTTGTTGGACGAAGCACGGAGAAATCAGGGTTGTAATGGAAGAAGGTGAAGAAGAACAATGGGACGATGATGACATTATTGCTGAATATGGTGCCTTCAATGAGACTACAATGGGGGAAGCTGAAGAAGAGGTAGTGGGAGAAGATGAGCCCGTTGATGATCTTGGTCAGGCCATTCATGACGCACAAAGAGAATGCGAAAGTGAAAAGGAGAAGATCAAGTTTGAGCGTATGCTAGAGGATCACAAGAAATTGCTATACCCAACTTGTGATGCGGGACAGAAAAAGTTGGGTACCACACTGGAATTGCTGCAATGGAAGGCAAAGAATGGTGTATCTGACAAGGGATTTGGGGAGTTACTAAAAATCCAAAAGAAGATGCTTTCGAAGGATAATGAATTGCCCGTCACTACGTATAAAGCAAAACAGGTAGTCTGCCCTTTGGGATTAGAAATCCAAAAGATACATGCATGTCCTAATGACTCCATCCTCTACCATGGCGAGGAGTACGAGAAGTTAGATGCATGTTCAACATGTCATGCATCACGGTATAAGATCAGGCGAGATGACCCTGGTGATGTTGAGGCCGAACGTCCCACGAAGAAAATCCCTGCCAAGATTATGTGGTATGCTCCTATAATACAATGCTTAAAACGTCTGTTTAGAAACAAAGACCATGCAAAGTTATTGCGATGGTACAAAGAAGACCGTAAGGTAGACAATATGTTGAGACACTCTGCTGATGGGTTCCAGTGGAGAGCAATCGATAGAGAATTCTTGGAGTTTGCAAATGACGCAAGAAACTTAAGGTTTGCTTTAAGTATGGATGGTATGAATCCTTTTGGAGAGTAGAGCAGTAATCATAGCACTTGGCCTATTACTCTATGTATCTACAACCTTCCTCCCTGGTTATGCATGAAGCGTAAGTTTATTATGATGCCAATGCTCATCCAAGGCCTAAGGCAACCTAGCAACGACATCGATGTGTACCTGAGGCCACTAATTGATGAACTTCTACTTTTGTGGAACAGACTAGGTGTACGTGTGTGGGATGAGCACAAACAGGAGCACTTTGACCTGCGAGCATTGTTGTTCGTAACAATCAATGATTGGCCTGCTCTAAGTAATCTTTTAGGACAATCAAACAAGGGATATAATGTATGCACGCACTGTTTCGATGACATTAAAGGTATATTCTTGAAAAAATGTTGAAAGGTCATGTACCTTGGCCATCATCGATTTCTTCCTGCGAATCACCCCCTAAGAAAAAAAGGCAAGCATTTTAAAGGTAAGGCAGACCACCAGACCAAGCCGGGCAACCGAACTGGTGAGGATGTACTCAATATGGTTAAGGATGTGAAAGTAGTATTTGGAAAGGCACATGGCAGCGAACCTATTCTGAACAACGCCGATGGTCACGCACCCATGTGGAAGAAGTCCATATTTTGGGAGCTACCCTATTGACAAGTCCTAGAGGTCTATAGCGCGATCGATGTGATGCACCTGATGAAAAATCTTTGTGTGAACCTGCTAGGCTTCATGGGTGTGTATGGGAAGCCTAAAGACACACTTGAAGCACGACATGACCTGCGATGTTTGAAAGAACGAGACAACCTATATCCAGAGAAGACAGATGATGGATGCCATTACTTAAGTTCTGCCAGCTACACTCTTAGCAAAGAAGAGAAGGAAAGCATGTTTGAATGCCTAGCAAGCATCAAGGTACCATCTAGATTCTCCTCGAATATAAAGGGTATAATAAATGTGCCAGAGAAGAAATTCCTAAACTTAAAGTCCCATGACTGCCACGTGCTCATGACGCAATTGCTTCCAATTGCATTAAGAGGAATTCTACCTCCAAATGTACGTCTAGCCACCGTGAAGCTATGTGCATTCCTCAATGCAATTTCTCAGAAGGCAATCGATCCAATGGATCTAGCTAAACTATAGAATGATGTGGTTCAATGTCTTGTTAGCTTTGAGTTGGTGTTCCCTCCTTCCTTCTTTAATATCATAACACACCTCCTAGTTCACCTAGTCAAGGAGATTAGCATTCTCGGTCCTGTGTGTCCTGCACAACATGTTCCCCTTTGAGAGGTTCATGGGAGTCATAAAGAAATATGTTCACAACCGTGCTCGCCCAGAAGGAAGCATCGCCAAGGGCTATGGAACAGAGGAAGTCATTGAGTTTTGTGTTGACTTTATTCCCGACCTTGACCTGATTGGTGTTCCTGAATTGCGACACGAGGGGAGACTAAGTGGAAAGGGGACACTAGGGAAGAAAACATATATTGGTATGCAGGACAATTATTTTAATAAAGCACACTACACAGTTCTGCAAAACTCCTCCTTGGTGGATCCATATATCAAGACACATAAAGAGTTGCTTCGATCCGAGTTTCTAGGGAAGTCTGAAGCTTGGATTACGCATCAGCACATGGAAAATTTTAGCGACTGGTTGCGAAAAGAATGTCAGGGTGATGAGAGTATTGATGAGCAACTGTATTTGTTGGCTAGGCAGCCATCGTGGCATATCCTCACATACAAAGGGTACGAGATAAATGGGAATACATTTTACACAGTAGCCATAAAAGGAGCACCAACCAAAACAGTGGTGTCCACATAGATGCCACCGACCCTAATGGAAATAAGCAAACATATTATGGCCGCATAGAGGAGATATGGGAACTAAACTATGCACCTACTTTTAAGGTACCTTTGTTCAAGTGCCAATGGGTAAAGGCGACTGGAGGCGGGGTAGCAGTCGACAACCAGTATGAAATGACAACCGTGGACCTCAACAATATTGGGTACAGAGACGAACCGTTCGTCCTTGCCAAGGATGTGAATCAGGTGTTCTATGTCAAGGACATGTCTACAAAACCGAAGAGAGGGAAAAACAACAACGACCCAATTGTCGATGCGGGACCTACAGGACACCCCGCAAGGTAGAAAGAAGATCTAGTCCAACTATGATTCTTCCCATATAATCGTAGTAGTAGAACTATTAGGTAATCCTATTAGGAAATCTCATTGTAAACCGACTAGGACTCTGGCCTCCTGACTATATAAAGGAGGGCAGGGGTCCTAAGAGAAAAAACAACGGTACAACACAACACTTTACAATCAATCTAACGCAAAAGGCCAACGCCGACTGGATGTAAGGTTATTACTCGATCCACGATCGAGGGCCTGAACCAGGATAAATCGACTGTCTCTTGCGTTAACCATCGAGTTCAGCATACGCCGAAGCCCGAACATACTGCCCCGGGTACCCCCGTGGCAGGCTATCGGTGGTAAAACATCGACAGCTGACGCGCCAGGTAGGGGCTTTCGGCGACTTTGCTTCCGAGAGCTCGATGGACCTCGACAACATGATTTTTCCGACGGGATCAACTTTCATCTTCGGCTCATGGATCTGCGAGGCAGACAACAACGGCAAGCTTCAAAGCCATCTCCTCGAAGATTTGGATCATCTAAAAGAAGTTCCTATTCCAACGACTACAACGGATCAGCTCACCAGAAGATTCGCGCAGCTCATAGTATCCGAATCAAATCGGATTTCACGACCACTCGTATCCGATTCGAATTCAAGCTCCAAGGCGAAGTTTTATCCGAGTGCTTTCAAGAAACCGAGTTCTTTTTGGCAAGATTCCAGAGCACAACCCAAAACAACTCGGATTACCCCTAGAATTCTCTCAAGAAGTCGAGTTCTTCTCCATTTGGGCTTGACAACATGGCAAAATCCTATCAAGGACAGGTCGAAAGATTTTTCAATCCAAGATTCGGGATACCACTGACAGGAGCTCAGGAGGGCCTCGTGCTAACGATAACATCGCAGGACTGTATCATCCACTGGCCGGATTCCGTTCCTGAAGGTAGCGGAACCCAACTAGTCAGCACGACAACAATAGCTATTTTACCTTACCAAGGAGACTCGATCTACGACACCGAGGCATCCACTAAAGTTATCAGCGACTCCGACAGTATGAAAACTAATGCCAATAACAGAACGACTCATGCGCGAGAAGTGTTCATGGTTCGACGACCGTGGTCACCATTAAATCCCCTGGAAGCACCCGATGTCAGATCATCAGATGAATCAGAATCCAACATATCACCCTTTGCCTAGGGCTACGATGGAGAAACAGACAGTCAGAAACAAGCTAGAGAAAGAAAAAACAAGTTGAAGCAAGGGCGCCAACACCGTGCTAGGTAGCGCAGGGAAGCTTGGACCAGATACGAGTCAGAATTGGCTGAGTACGATAAAAGAAAATCACAACGAGAATACGAAGGGAGACGCACGGTGAATACGCCTTACGATAAGATTCGAGAAGCATTAGAAGAACTCGGAGCAACTTCGCATCCTGGTGAGAAGTATGAACAGCTCCAGGACTTGCTCCGATCGACAATCCCAAGAACGCATGAAGAGAAAGCTCGATCAAGACTACCCGCTAGATCAACAACCCACCGGCAAGAAGATCAAAATCAAAGGAAATCCGCCTTCGAAAGACTTGGGCCGGGTGGAAGCCATGACGGAGGAAGTAGGAAGGAACATAATCAAGGCCACCGATTTGAACAACTAAGGAAGACTAGGAGCAGGGTTCCTACCCAGACAACCTCGCAAAATTGTTCCCATCAGAACGATAGTTGGCCAGAGGAAGGCGCCGAATCTGAATTCAAAGAAACCAAGGCACACGATAGGTTCCCCTGCTTCGCGAACAGGCTCGCATTGGTGCAATTACCTCACAAATTCAAACCATCTAATCACTCCAAGTATGATGGCAAAACCGAACCAAAGCAATGGCTCAGAATATATTCACAATCGATTGAACTAGCCGGAGGAGACGACGATATCAAAGCCCTTTTCTTCCCCATGGCACTGGAGGCCATGCCCCTCCAATGGTTCGATAAACTAAATCCAGGATCTATCAGAAATTGGGAGGATTTGCAGAGAGCTTTTTGTGAGAATTTCGCAGGAATCATTACACACCCAATCACTCATGCAGAACTAAAAGGACTCAAGCAAAAGGGAGGTGAAAGTCTCAGAAACTATTATCGACGATTCGGCGAACTACGAGCTCAAGTGCATGACATAACCGAACGAGAAGTAATTGAAGCTTTTTCTCACGGAATCATGGCCAGGTGGCAATTTCAAGACTTCTGCAAAGAAAATCCAAGAAACAATGAAGAATTCAGACGTACAGTAGAAAAGATGATTACTGTAGAAGAAAAAACACGAGAGAGGTTCCCAGACAGAAGCAACCAAGACAACCCGGACAAGCAAAGTCAACGAAATAGCAGACATCAAGAAAGAAAACGTAGACCAGACAATACTGTGGCAATGGCCGACAAATCAAAGAAATTTCCCAAACCAAGAAGATATGATGACATTGAAAACATACGTTGCCCATTGCACCCTAGTGGGAGGCACACTATCGGAAATTGCTACACTTTCAATGATCGATACACAAGAAAAGATAGTAAGGAAAACACTAAAGAGGACAATCAGAAAAGAGAAGAAGACAACCACGAGGACAAAGGATTCCAAAAACCTAGGGGAACGATAGCAGTGATTTTCTCAGGGGCTCCGGATTGCAGAAGCAAACATCAAGAAAAACTAGCACTGCGGACCATTATGACAGCAGAACCGGCTACACCAAGATACCTCAATTGGTCACAGTATCCTATCCAATTTACCAGAGAAGACCAATGGACTAGCGTAGGAAACGCAGGCCATTATCCATTGGTTCTGGATCCGACTATTGCTGGTATGACCGTCACCAAAGTACTAATCGATGGAGGAGCTGGGCTTAACATCATCTTTTCAGAAACTCTAAGAAAAATGGGACTACAACTCGCCGGGATGATTACGCCAACAAGCACACCTTTTTATGGAATAGTACCCGGCAAAGCAGCCATGCCACTCGGACAAATTACTTTACCTGTTACCTTTGGAACTCCTTCAAACTACCGAACAGAGTTTATCAAATTTGAAGTCGCCGACTTCGATTCATCATATCATGCAATCCTCGGACGTCCAGCACTGGCCAAATTCATGGCAATACCACATTACCCGTACTTACTACTTAAGATGCCAGGACCCAACGGTATCCTTTCCCTTCGAAGCAATTTAAAGCGCGCTTTTGACTGCGACGTTCAGGCGATCCAGATTGCAGCTAAAGCGCAAGCCGACAATGGAAGAAAAGAAATAGCCGCAATCGCTGCAGAAACAAGCCAAGAAGAATTAGAAATACCGGCTAAAAAGCCCAGCATCATCGCACCACCAAAAGAAGCCGACATCAAGCAAATCGACTTAGGCACAGGCGATACCTCCAAGACAGCAACTATCAGTGCTCACCTCTCGGCAAAATAGGAACTCGCGCTCACCAACTTTCTTCGGGACAACAAAGATATCTTCGCTTGGAAGCCAGCCGACATGCTAGGAGTCTCAAGGGAGTTGGCTGAGCACAGAATTGATGTTAACAAAAGCTCCAAACCTGTAAAACAACGGCTACGACGATTCTCACCTGACAAGAAGGCAGCAATTAAAAAGGAAATAACAAAACTAATGGCAGCCCGATTCATCAAGGAGATCCTACATCCAGATTGGCTAGCAAACCCGGTCCTTGTACAGAAGAAAAACACGGACGAGTGGCGTATGTGCGTCGATTACACAGATCTCAACAAACATTGCCCAAAAGATTCGTTCGGGCTACCACGCATTGACCAGATAGTTGACTCGACAGCAGGATCTACGTTATTATCTTTTCTCGATTGCTATTCAGGATATCACCAGATCGCACTAAAAGAAGAAGACCAGAGCAAGACATCTTTCATCACCCCATTTGGTGCCTACTGCTACAAGACCATGTCGTTTGGACTAAAGAACGCTGGTGCCACGTACCAAAGAGCTATCCAGACTTGCCTTGGGAATCAAATCGGTGAAAATGTGGAGGCATACGTGGACGATGTGGTGGTAAAAACAAAGAACCCAGACACTCTAATTGAAGATTTAAAGCAAACCTTCGAAAACTTGAAGAAATGGAGATGGAAATTGAACCCAAATAAATGTGTATTTGGAGTTCCCTCAGGACAACTACTCGGATTTTTGGTCAGTCAGCGCGGGATCGAAGCCAGCACCAAGCAAATTCGAGCTATAACAGAAATGGGCCCACCTAGAAGTGTCAAAGATGTTCAGAAACTAACAGGATGCATGGCGGCCCTCAACCGTTTCATATCAAGACTCGGCGAAAAAGGGTTACCTTTCTTTAAACTATTAAAGAAAACAGACAAGTTCGAGTGGACAATAGAGGCCGACGAAGCTTTCAAAAAACTTAAAGAATACCTCACTTCATCACCTATCCTGACACCTCCAAACAAAGATGAAGATATGATGCTATATATCGCGGCGACTCCTACCGTAATCAGCACAGCAATAGTCATAAAAAGAGAAGAACAAGGGCGCGTGTATAAAGTGCAACGTCCAGTATACTACATCAGCGAAGTACTGTCAGAACCCAAAATCCGGTACCCGCATGTACAAAAACTACTCTACGCCCTACTCATTACCTCACGGAAACTTTGCCACTATTTCGAAAGCCACAAGATTACCGTAGTGACAAATTTTCCACTTGGAGACATCCTACACAATAAAGACGCCACAGGGCGCATATCCAAATGGGCAGTTGAAATTGGAGCTCTTGACATCAATTTCACCCCACGGAAAGCAATCAAATCTCAAGCCCTCGCCGATTTCGTGGCCGAATGGACAGAGATTCAACAACCCTTATCAGATACAATCCTCGACCACTAGAAGATGTACTTTGACGGATCACTAAAACTAGGCGGGGCCGGTGCAGGCGTTCTCCTTATTTCTCCAGAAGGAAAATAACTCAAGTACGTCCTTCAGATATTATGGCAAGCTACAAATAACGAAGCAGAATATGAAGCCCTCATCCACGGGCTACGAGTCGCGATTACCCTCGGAATAAAAAGATTACTCGTATACGGCGATTCAGCAGTGGTCATCAACCAAGTCAACAAAGATTGGGACTGCACCAAAGAAAACATGGGTGCTTATTGTGCTGAAATACGGAAACTTGAAAAACACTTCCAAGGATTAGAAATTTTACACGTCCTACGCGATTCAAACATTGCAGCAGATGTCCTTGCCAAGCTCGGATCAGACAGAGCAAAGGTTCCACCCGGCGTATTCATAGAAGAGCTATCAGTTCCCTCTATCAAACAACCCGGTGAAACAACACATGAAATTCAGGCTAAAGGTGTTCAGATCTTGATAATCAACACTTCATGGACCCAAGTTTTCATCGACTATATCAAAGAAAACAAATTACCAGCAGATAAGGTAGAAGCCACCCAAGTTGTTCGCAGAAGCAAAAACTACGTTCTAGTAGGAGATAAACTTTACAGAAGAGCAGCATCATCAGGAGTACTCCTAAAATGTGTCTCATTTGAAGAAGGTAAAGAGATCCTAGACGAAATACACTTAGGTTGCTGTGGAAATCATGCCGCTTCAAGGACACTGGTTGGCAAAGCTTTTCGCACCGGATTCTACTGGCCAACCGCTTTGAAAGACGCAGAAGAGCTTGTCAGAAAATGCAAAAGTTGCCAAATGTTTGCAAGACAAGCCCATGTACCAGCTCACAATCTTATCTGCATCCCACCCGCTTGGCCTTTTTCCTGCTGGGGGCTAGATCAAGTAGGACCCCTGAAAAAAGTAAAAGGCGGCTTCGAGTACATCTTTGTAGCAATCGACAAGTTCACCAAGTGGATTGAATACAAACCACTCGCGAAATACAACGCAACCAAAGCAGTCGAGTTCATCCAAGACATTACGCACCGCTTCGGCATGCCCAATCGAATCATCACAGATCTAGGCTCCCCCTTCACAGCTACAGAATTCAAGAGCTGGGCACAAGACTATGGTTTTAGTATAGACTATGCGTCTGTTGCACATCCAGAAGCCAACGGACAAGTAGAAAGGGCTAATGGACTCATACTAGCTGGATTAAAACCAAGGTTATACGAAGAACTAGTGGACTATGGGTCCAAATGGATTGAAGAATTACCAAAAGTAATATGGGGGCTACGAACTCAAATAAGCAGAGCAACAGGCCACTCCCCCTTCTTCCTAGTTTACGGGTCAGAGGCCGTACTACCTGCCGACTTGATCTGGACATCCCCAAAAATAGAACAATATGATGAAGGAGAAGCAGAACACACAAGAAGATTAGAACTCGACAGCTCAGAAGAAGTCAGAATAAACGCTACCCTCCAATCAGCCAGATATCTACAAGGTTTAAGACGGCACTACAACAAGAGCACCCAACTTCGATCACTACAAGTTGGAGACTTAGTGCTAAGAAGGATACAAAAGACTGATGGACGACATAAGCTACTCAGTCCATGGGAAGGCCCGTTCATTGTCACAAAAGTCACCGGACCAGGCACATACAAGTTAATAACCGAAGATGGAAAAGAAGTCAGCAATACATGGCACATCAGCCAGCTAAGAAGATTCTACATGTAAAAACAACTCAAGAAAAAACAGATATGCAAGCCACAAGGGACCTACGTTCACAATCAACGAAAGACAATGCTCTTCAACAACATATGTATTAGTTTATACTCATGATCAATAAAGATGATATTCATCCACAGCATGTCTTGTCATGACTTCCAACGAGTAGTTTTTACGAAACCAAAAGCAAAATGGCTGATAAACATGCCTGAGCATTCCGGCCGAGAGCAAAATAGCTGAAAAAACGCTTGAGCCCGCCGATGAGGGTAGCTAAAAGCTAACACCCGAAACAAAAAGCAAAATGGCTGAAAACATGCCTGAGCATTCCGGCCGAGAGCAAAATAGCTGAAAAAACGCTTGAGCCCGCCGATGAGGGTAGCTAAAAGCTAACATCTGAAACAAAAAGCAAAATGGCTGAAAACATGCCTGAGCATTCCGGTCGAGAGCAAAATAGCTGAAAAAACGCTTGAGCCCGCCGATGAGGGTAGCTAAAAGCTAACACCCGAAACAAAAAGCAAAATGGCTGAAAACATGCCTGAGCATTCCGGCCGAGAGCAAAATAGCTGAAAAAACGCTTGAGCCCGCCGATGAGGGTAGCTAAAAGCTAACACCCGAAACAAAAAGCAAAATGGCTGAAAACATGCCTGAGCATTCCGGCAGAGAGCAAAATAGCTGAAAAAACGCTTGAGCCCGCTGATGAGGGTAGCTAAAAGCTAACACCCGAAACAAAAAGCAAAATGGCTGAAAACATGCATGAGCATTCCGGCCGAGAGCAAAATAGCTGAAAAAATGCTTGAGCCCGCCGATGAGGGTAGCTAAAAGCTAACACCCGAAACAAAAAGCAAAATGGCTGAAAACATGCCTGAGCATTCCGGCCGAGAGCAAAATAGCTGAAAAAACGCTTGAGCCCGCCGATGAGGGTAGCTAAAAGCTAACACCTGAAACAAAAAGCAAAATGGCTAAAAACATGCCTGAGCATTCCGGCCGAGAGCAAAATAGCTGAAAAAATGCTTGAGCCCGCTGATGAGGGTAGCTAAAAGCTAACACCCGAAACAAAAAGCAAAATGGCTGAAAACATGCCTGAGCATCCCGGCCAAGAGCAAAATAGCTGAAAAAACGCTTGAACTCGCCGATGAGGGTAGCTAAAAGCTAACAAAAAACAAATTGGCTGAGTCGACCGAGATTTTAACTTCAAAAGACCCTCCAGCACTTCGTTCCGAAAAGCAAGAGGCTCAGAGGCTACATCTAGATAGGAATACTTTTTCCTCAGAAAAGCACAAGCGCCACTCAAGAAAGCACTCGGATGCCAAAGTTTGTTGAGGCAACATCCTATACCAAGTCGTTTTACATAGCGCAGGCGAAAGGTTGTTAACGCAAAGACCTACATCTAACAAGTCATAGCACGGACAAAGCACTCGACGGATCACAAAGGAGGAAGAAAAGAAAAGTACTCGACAAATCGAGGGGCCTCGTCAGAATAACGCACAGAGTTATCTTACGGAGCAGAGATGGGAGCAAGACAAGGTACTCAGCAAGTCAAGTAAACCGCACCCAGGCAAAGAATACATCGACAAAAATAAAGAATCTTCATTTAAAAAGAAGTGTAATGTTACAAGAGGACGCTCAATCGAGTCAGGCGTTGTCATCAGAAAGGGAAATATCAATATTTAGACTATCTACAACCCTACTGGCTAGATCTTCAACCTCGGGCTCCATCCTTTCAACGGCGTCAAGATATTCTTGGCTTTCAGCTTCTTCTGCTATCTTGGAGAGAGGCGCTTCTGGAGCAAGGACCCGGACCTGAGCCAGCACATTCTGGGTACATACTTGGGCACACCTCTTCGCGAACTCTTGGAAACAAGTCGGAATCCGAGGAATGAACTGCGCCCAAGATTGCCCGTCATCCGCTGGAGTCCGGAGGACATCAGCTACCGAACGAAAAGATTTCCACAAAGCATTCCAATTCTCGGTAGCCATCGCCAGCTTCCCGGACAAGCCTTCAATGGTTTTTTGGGCCTGCACAAGATCTCTGTCAGCTCCACGCCTAATCAGCCTAGCAAGGGCAAGTTCTTCCTCAGCATGAGTAATTACCTCCTCAGCTCTATTATGACTAGAACGGACAAGGGCCTTCATTTCATCAATACTCTCCGAGAGCTTCTGCTTCTCAACTCGGAGAGCTAGACAGAACACCCAAGAACAAGTCAGCGGAAAAAGAAGTCAAAATACAAGAAGAAATAGGCAGAACCCGCGGCACCTTTGCATTCAGTCTTCGCAGACTCCACCGCAGCGTCTCTCTGTTTCTCCGTCTCCACTACCCGGGCGCGAAGGGCTTTCTCCTCCTTTTGGTGCAATTGATGCTCCGTCTCCAACTCAACCTGGAGAAGGTCAAGATCGGCTTTCAGAGCATCCACCTCCGAAGACAACTTCCTCTCATTTTCAGATGAGAAAAAGAAGCGAGAATGATCACGAGAAAAAGACTGGGCAAAAAGAAGCAAAGAGAAACAAAGCGTAAGGATAGAAGAAAAAACAAGCATGCAAAAGAGGAACGACAGTAAAACCTACCTGGAGCTTTTCACCAAAAGAAGTCGCGAGGGTCGACAAGCTCCCCCAGGCTGCGGTCAGCTCCGATAACCGATGAGTGGCATCGAACTGTTGCACCACGTCACCGGAAAAGGAGGGGCCGCCGGAGACAAGAGAAGGGGAAGGAGAGGCCGGCTGGGGCGAAGGAGGAACGACCAAAGCGACCTCCAGGGAAGCCGGAGCCAAACCCTCAGAAGAACCCAGCGTGACGGCCACAGTTACCTCCGGAGCGACCAAGTCCGCAACTCCGCCAGGTAGCTCTGAAGCCCCCGCGGCGACTTCATCAACACAATGTTGTGAGTCCCGAGGCTCGGAACTCGTTGGCACGGCGGGAGGCAGAGAAGAAGTCGATGAAGAAATTAGAGAAGACGAAACACTGAAAAGTGATAAAAGGAAGCACCAATAAGAACCAGAAGAAGGAAGATAAAAGCCAAAGAGATAAAGCTAGAATTTACTCACCCAACTACTTTTTTCTTCGCGAAACCAAGAGAAGGCCTCGCAGGGGGAACCACGACGGCGAAGACGTCCCCGCCACCCGGCGACGGGAGCGGGACAGCAGACAACGGAGCCGCGGAAGAAGCCGGGGCTAGAGTCGTGGAAGAAGCTGGGGCTGAAGAAGAAGCTGGGGCTGGAGCCGTAGAAGAACTCCACACCGGAGGAGCGGTACAGCTCGGGACAGAGGCAACCAAAGAACTCGACACCGGAGCTTCAGAAGAAGTCGACGCGGGAGCCTCGGAAGAACTCACACCCGACCTCCGATTACTTCAAAAAAGTCCAAGACTAAAATTCAAAACAAAGAGGAGAAATTCAATGCAACAAGGATATAAAAAACAACTCACCGCCGCATGACGAGGGGGACTTCATCATCCTCTTCTTCCTCAGCCAACGAAACCAGAGCACCCGCTGAAAAGGAGATGAAAAGTACTCGGTTCAAGAGAGAAACATGAAAATAAAAAACAAAGAGTATTAAATGTGCTCACCTAAGAGCATGCTAGCAACAACTGGAGTACCTAAGGGAGTACTTGGTTTGCGAGGCTTCTTAGAGACAGGCAAGCCAGATGAAGACCCGTCCATTCGCCCCCTCTTCGGGACACTACGAGGACCGCGAGGGACTAAACGAGGAACATACTCTTCATATACATCAACAAATCTGAAAGAAACCCCAAGAAGGGCTGTAAAGGTTTTAGACTTACTAATTGTAGAAGTACCAGCTAGACGATCCCCAGTCTCCGCCACGGCAGGGAGAACACCAAGGGGGATCGGATCGACAAAATTCTGCCCAAGCTCCTGCGAAAAAAGATAAAACACCAAGACAAGGAAAAGCTAAGCAAGAACGGATGCAGCAAGAGTACATAAAGAACTCAAATAAAAAAGATAGACAACTCACAGCTAGGGGCGGGTTGATGGCCGAGAACTCAGAGACGGCAGGAGGAATGACGCTCACTCCTTTCAGCATCTTCTGGAGGCGCTCGAGTACCTCTTCACCGGTCAGCTCAAGAGCTGGGACCATGCGTGAAGGATCCTCGGCCCCAGAATACTCAAAGCCGAGATGTTCCCGCTCTTTCAAGGGCTGAACCCGATGACGAAGAAAGCTTGAGATAATACCAAAGCCGATCAATCCCTGCTGTTTCAACATGCTAATCCTATCAAGGAGTGGCTGGATCGCTTGAATCTCAGCAGGTGACTCAAGCTTCTTGTCCCATCAGTCATTCGCCATAGGACCGGATCCGGAGTGAACAACAAGAGAAGGGATCAAATTGGCAGCGTAAAACCACTCGGCACGCCAATCTTTGACAGAATCAATCAGGTCATAGTCAAAAAACTTAATTTTGAGACCCTAGCGAAACTGAATCCTGCAACCGCCGAGGGCACTGGTTTCTTCACGGTGGGGTTGGGGTTTCAGACGAAAGAAAAAGCGAAAAAGAGATAGAGAAGGAGGGATCCCAAGGAAGGCTTCACAAAGGTGAACAAAAACAGAAAGATGGAGAACGGCATTGGGGGTTAGATGGTTCAGACTAACCCTGAAATAACCAAGAAACTGATGAAGGAAGGCGGAAGCAGGAAGACAGAGTCCAGCGTGGACAAAGGAAACAAAAAGGACAATCTCACCAAGACCCGGAGCCGGAACCCGATGCTCGCCCGGAACTCTCCATTCAGTGATGACTTTGCTTTGGATCAAGCCATCACTAATGAGCTCGTGCAGCTGGTCTTCACTTGTTGTTGGAGCCGGCCAAACCTTCTGAGCTGCCCTCATGGCCACGAACTCCTGGTTTTCAATCAAAGACAGGGATGACTCCTCGTCCACGAAGGTCGCCTGAGACTTGCTTGCGGTTTTCTTCTTTCCCATGAACTGACGGAAGCAAAAAAGGCGCTAAGGGAGATGAAGCTAGAATGATGGTGCTCGGGTGATGGCAACAATGACGGCGGCGGATTTTTGAGAACTAGGGTTTAAAGGCAAGAGCTGGGCGACAAGGGAAAGGAAGATAAAAGGTCTTTAAATAGATTTCTCAGTAATACAAACGGCCCACAAGGCCCGTTAAAGCACAGTGTGGGAATGCAACGGTCCATTTATCGACGCAGCTAAAACGACGGAGGGCACGAATCCTCACAACGGTAAAAACCAACGGGCAGATTTCAGACTTATCCGTCCAACGCCACAGCAGGATTATCAGATTGATACAAGAACGACCCGTCAAACCAAGAAGAAAGAAAGAAGAAAGAAAGGGCTACCTCATGAGGAACAAAAGAACCTGGTTATGTAAGAAAGAACTCGGTAGTCTCATGAACGACAAGGATCACAACAGAAAAGTCAAAGACAACTCAGAAGACAAGATTCGTTACATTACAAGCGACTTCAAAAATAGAAGATTACAAATCTTACAAGACCCAACGAACTCAGCACCACGAAAAGCAAAGTAGCAAAGAGGAACCCGGACACGACTAGGCTCTGGAACGACTACGTGTCCCAAATTGCTACTCGGAAGGACAAACCGCCATCAGTTACACTGTTTTCTTCAAACGACGGACGTAGTGCATCCAAGGCGGAAATCGACAGCACGGTAGGGCAACATGGAGCATAGAAGACCGGCAGGCATCTGTCTACCCAAGACCGATGTGATGCTGGATATGGTGTTGATCTGCACCGGACGGTCTCAAGACAGGCGACGAGGATCAACCCAGAACTGCCGGATGAAGGAACGAAGCCCACGTCACAAGACTTCCTCCAACTACCACCACGTACATCATGGCACAATGCTGTCGCGGGATCAGCCTACCTCTAATCCCTATCACAAGACTTCCTCCATCTACGACAAGACACACAAAAACTACAAAACATGCCCGGGGGCTGCTCTACTTCACAAACCACCATGTTCATGACCACCAAGGTTTCAACAGAATATCCAATGAATGAAAACAAGCACTCAGGGACAGTATTTATAGACCAAAGGATCGGCGCACATGGACTAGGAGTACCAACGAAATAGACCTAACAAAGGACATAGTGAAAAGACAGGACACAATAATGGACGACTCAGGCGAGAGGAAGCGATACTCGAAGACGGGCATATTCGGAAGAATATACCAGCACAGTACAACCCGTAAACAAAAGGCATTTACACTCAACCACCACCATACAACTACATCTGACAACAGCAAAACTATCAAAGAATACACCAAAACCACGCATCCGAGTTCTTCCTGAACAAAACAACACGGATATACGCTCGGGGGCTTGGCCAGCATCATAGCTTAAACAACACTGAGCTAGGGAGCTCGGCCTTCATTTTCACCTATTCCCGGAGGCTCGGAACCAAAGACAAAGGACCAAGAATACAAGAAACTCAAGACTACAACGACGACACATCAAGACTCTTCATCCGACTTCTTTTCTAAAAAGAAGAACTCGGAGAAAGCACGGGGCCGCAGGAGACCCTCCAACTTTTGCAAACAAAAGCAAGAGGCTCGAGGGCTACACTCAGTGAGTGCAATTTTTTGACATAAGCTCGGAGGCTGCTTACCGCAAAACTACTCGGATGATGACGTAATCCAAGTCTCGGGGACTACTTCAGAACACAAAATTTTCAAACAACATAAAGGATCAAGACCCTCAAACTTTTTGTTCCAAATAGCAAGAGGCTCGGGGGCTACACTCAGTGAGTGCACTTTTTCTTCGAAAAAGCGCACGTCACCAATAGGCTTCCTCAACGCAGACCACTTCAAGACATTACGGCAAAAAGAACCCGGAACAAGCCATGTTCGAGTTCTTTTTGATAAAATTTCAACGAACAATCAGGGCAACTTCAAGACAAGATCCTCCAGCTCCTTGTTCCAAATAGCAAGAGGCTCGGGGGCTACAACCAGATGGATGCACTTTTTCTTCAAAAAGCACTCACCACCCAAAGATCCCAAGGAGCGCTACAAGGTTTCACTCCAGAAAACGCTCGGATGACATTTTGTTCCTACTCAACAAGACTAGAAGGAGCAGAGCGAGATTTTCAGAGCTCAACCATGAAGTGCTCGAGGGCTTGTCGATGCGGGACCTATAGGACACCCCGCAAGGTAGAAAGAAGATCTAGTCCAACTAGGATTCTTCCCATATAATCGTAGTAGTAGAACTATTAGGTAATCCTATTAGGAAATCTCATTGTAAACCGACTAGGACTCTGGCCTCCTGACTATATAAAGGAGGGCAGGGGTCCTGAGAGAAAAAACAATGGTACAACACAACACTTTACAATCAATCTAACGCAAAAGGCCAACGCCGACTGGACGTAAGGTTATTACTCGATCCACGATCGAGGGCCTAAACCAGGATAAATCGACTGTCTCTTGCGTTAACCATCGAGTTCAGCATACGCCGAAGCCCGAACATACTGCCCCGGGTACCCCCGTGGCAGGCTATCGGTGGTAAAACATCGACACCAATCAATGAGCCAAAGCGCCACATAGTTCTTTCAGGGAAAAGAAACATTGTCGGAATTAAAGACAAGTCAGACATATCAGAAGATTATGAAAAGGATGACCGAATTCCACCCTTCACAGTGAACAAAGACCCAAGCATCCAGCTAAATGATGAGGACACTCCATGGTTATGGCGCGATCATAACCAAGGGATACACGTTAAGAAGAAGTTCACTACTGTGCCCACTTGATATATATAGTGTATTCATATTTCTGTCGCGTATTCATATTTTCTACCATTTAAATGAATTTTCTGCTTGATGGTGGATTTCCTGTGGAGAATGTGTGATGAAAAAACAAATGATCAACGTCAATAAGATGTGAAAACTAATTTCCTATCGAAAAGCAATGGTTTTAATGATTTTAATTAAGTGGTACATTTTTGCATGGTGAAAATTATTATTATTATTTACACTATGTTAAATATTTATACGGTAAAACAAAAGAGTTTAGGTTATAGATTTTTCTTATGTACAATAATGCAAAACCAGGTCCCGGAATTCTTTTTGTATTCTTTTGCCAATATTTTATTTACTAGGCAATTAACAACTCTCTTCATATTTATATAAAAGAAATATAGAAAAAAGGAAAAACTTCTATAAACTGGCGTGAAGCCAAACTGCAGCCCACCTTTACTCCCGGGTGGACCAACCACCCGGGACTAAAGGTCAGACATTTAGTCCTGGTTCTAACCATCACGCGGGACTAAAGAACCTTTAGGCCCGGTTCTAACCATCACTCGGGACTACTAAAGATGGGCTGCGTTTTTATGACCCGCCAAAATCCCCTTTACTCCCGGGCCGTGGCTACACCCGGGACTAAAGGTCAGACCTTTAGTCCCGGTTCTAACCATCACCCAGGACTAAAGAAGCTTTCGTCCCGATTCTAACAATCACCCGGGACTATAGGTCCCCCTTTATAAAACCATGCCCTTCTCCCTTAGTTCTCTTCCTCTCTGTCTCCGCCGCCTTCTTCTCCAACCGGATCCAGTAGCCGAAGCCTTCTTCTCTGTCGCCTCATCTTCTCCAATCGGATCCAGCAGCGCCGCCGCCCCCACCGGCCCCACGCGCACATGCGCTTCTTCTCTGACCGGCCAGCAGCATTCTCCAAGATCCGCAGCAGGCCACAGCATCTCTATTACGGCATGTCTTCTCTAGGTTTGTCCCAGTCTCCCTCTTCCTCTGCACTCTCTTCCTCTACAATTGGTGCATACTTCTGTTTATATGTTAGGCTCCTTGGTGCTAGAATGTGGGCGACATACTTGCTGCTGTATGGCACTGGATACGTTACGATCGCCGCCTGCCTTGATTGTCTGTTGGTGGATTCGCTTTCATCGGAGTTGACACGTCGTGGCGTGGCGTGGTCCACTGCCCGCGCACACCGCCACCAGGAGTCGGAGAAGGCAGGCGCCCGTCGGTGCGGGCTGCCTGGGGCGGCTGGCGTCGAGTCGTGCCGTGGCCGTGGGCCTCCGCTGCATCCTTCGCTGCACGCTACACATGACTGTGTTCAGTTGGGATTTTGTACGCCGTCATCTCGGCTCCATCTTGTGTTTGTTGCATCACCGTTGGATCACAAGTCCGTGTTCGCAGCAGGGTTTTGCACATTTGAGAGAGGATGACAGTCCAAGCTCTTCATCTCAGATGGTTTCTATAGCAGTAAATATTCTATCATGTAAATAAAAATTCTATTAGAGCAACTCCAATAGCTTGGCTAAAATTAGTTGACAAATTCCATTATTTAGCCATTTTGTAAAATAGAAAACTTCTAAAAAAAGAAGAGATCTACAACAGCTTTGTTTGATTATATATGGCCATCGAAAATAAAGGAATAGTCAACTTCCTATTTTACAAAATTAGATAGCACATCTGTCAGATCCTGGACCCCACGACCAATGACACCGTCGCCGTGCTCCTCAACGACGGCAACCTCGTCCTACGGAGCTCCTCCAACTCGTCCGCCATCTTTTGGCAAAGCTTCGACTACCCGACTAACCCGTTGATTTACCTTTTCTGCTATACACTGAACAAACATTAAATTCTAAACTGGCCCAAATCTATGGTGGTGACAATAACATGTAATATTAGTTGTAATGGTGGCAAGCATGATAGTCTTGATAGATTCAAGTACAATGCAGGAAGCATAGTTATATATATAGAATATTACATGTCACAGCGATGGTTACCTTGTTTGCTACATGGCAAGTCTCAGTGCCAATATAAAAGCATTACAGAGTGTTTGCCTGCTAGGTAGTAATATTATACGATTAGTAAGATGTGGAGTCTAGGCTCTGTGAGATGCCGTGTACAAATGGATGAGCAGCCATATTTACCATCAGCTTGTAATGAAACAGATTATTACTATTTTTTAGTAAAGTCTAAGTCTCTAACATGTTTTTTGGCTGCAGGAGCTCGACCTCGCGTTTGACACCTTGGATGTGAGCCACCGCCGCCACCATATATAATCCGTTTATGATGGATTAATTGTTCCAACCTTTTGTAATCGGATAGATGCGTGTGTCGAGCCCTCGTGTCGGCAATCTTGTAATGCGATTTTGCGCTAAGCCATCGAGCTCAGTGGAGCACGGGCGTGGCCCGATGTCTCATCGTTTTCTCCTTTTTGCGCGGAAGATTATGACGACGCCGGCCCCCAGATCCGAGACGTTCGACGGTGTCCGTGATGTTGTAGTAGCAGGGCACGTAGTTCTCGTACTCAGGTGGGCATACCTCCGCCTCCTTGGCGCGGACTAGTTAGAAAATTGTAGAAAATCCATACTAGTTGAACTTGCGGACCATGTTCATCTCGGCTAGCATGTTCTCCATCGAGCGGTAATGGACGTCAAGGAGGAGCTTTGATTCTATGAGGGAGAGCGGCAACGGTCGTGGAAGACCGTGTTCCCTTCCTCATAGAATCAGAGCTCTTCCGTGGCCAAGTACGGTGCTGTCCGGTGGAGAAATTCCTGCCGAGATGATCACGTAAGCAAGGTCAACTAGTACGGAAGCTTACGTGATCTTAGAAGATGTGTGAGGTCATGAGAGTGTGTGTTTTTTCTCAATTTTGTCGAGCAGGTCACTTAGAATTAATTTTTCCATGAAATGCCCACGAGCTCGCCGATGTCGAGCAGGTCACTTAGAATTAATTTTTCCATGAAATGAAATACTTAGAAATCATGCCTTTTATTTTTTAGAATTAATTTTTCTATGAAATGAAAAACTTAAAAAATGGTTAGAAAATTGTAGAAAATCCGTGCTAGTTGATCACGTAGGCGGACCATGTTCATCTCGGCTAGCATGTTCTCTACCGAGCGGTAATGGACATCAAGGAGGAGCTTGGATTCTATGAGGGAGAGCGGCAACGGTCGTGGAAGACCGTGTTCCCTTCCTCGTAGAATCGGAGCTCTTCCGTGGCCAAGTACGGTGCCGTCCGGTGGAGAAATGCTCGCTGAGATGATCACGTAAGCAAGGTCAACTAGTACGGATGGTTATTTATTTAAACATGTTTTTGAGCTAGAATTTGATGGATATTTGATAGATATAATTTTTATTTTTTATAGATATATCTAGTGGTGTAAAAGCTAGATGGCTGCCCCGAGAGACAACATGGATGAAGAAATGATGGATATTATCAACAGCGGCACTCAATTGGCCAAAGGTGACCAACAAGATGTAGATGACGGGAGTCAATATCTGGCTCTTGAAGATAACCAAGAAAATATTGTGCAAGAAAACACTAGCGAGGTATATATATTTATATATATATTTGAATATTATACATATATTTGAATATCTATCATCTATTATGTGTACACATGATATTTATTTATTCTTTTTTATACGTAGCCCTCTGGATCGACGACCACAACGGCGAAAAGCAAAAATATTCGAGGCCCGAAAAAGCCATTGGAGGGGCGCTACATAATATCAGAATTCAATATCGAGACAGGCGAACCACTTGGTCCACATGCAAGGAAATTCGTGCAACACTGTGGGTGCCTTGTAAGGGACAGACTTCTGATCAATGCTCGTGAATGGAAGCAAAAGATCAACGAGCCTCATGTTAGTTTTGTCTCTGATCTTGATAAGAATTTAATTTGGGATGATATCCTTCAACATTTCATGTTGCAAGCGGATGATTATGATGCTATCAACGATGATGAATTGAAGGAACTAGTTCGAAAGTGGGCTATGAAGAAGATGGCCACACAATTTCAGACTTGGAAGAAATCCCTATACACGAAATACGTCAAGAAGAACCTAACGCCCAATTTCAATACTAGTGGCCCGCTCGCGAAGTTGAGGCCCTACTGGAATGATTTTGTACAATACAAGACATCGGAAGAGGGTGAGGAACGGGTGAGAAGGAATCAAGAGAATGCCCAACAGAAGGTATACCACCATGGCATAGGATCAGGTGGCTACGCGACTGCCATTCCTAAGTGAGAAAAAATAGAAGCGGACATTCTTGCCAAGGGTATCATACCAGAATCACTCAATTAGCCCAAACGCGCGAAGAATTGGTTTTTCGCTCATGGGGAAAGACTGGACCTAGAGACCGGAAAGCTGGTTCATAACCCAAAACTCGAAAGAGCAACACAAAGATTTTCTTATGCTCTACAAGCTAAAGCTATTGGTGCGTTCAGGCCCAATAGAGAGAAGGATGAACTAACATATGCCATCGATACTGCTGAACACAGTGGCTGAACGAGAGGTTTAGGACGGAACATTTCTTGGAAGCATGGTTTCCCTAACGACAGAGATACCTACAGAAGCTGGCAGAGAAGGAAGGATGAGGAAGCAGCGTGGATCAGTAGGTTGGAGGAATATGTTCGTGAGTCACGGGAGGCGTTGCTTCAAGCACAGGAGCGCGAAAAAGACATGGAAGCTAGAACGCAGGACAAAATCATAAAGCAAGTGCAAATAGCAATGAGTGCCCAAAGGCAGGCATCAGATCCAGGAATCAACCTTAATATTAGCCCCCCTGATCAGTTGAAAAGCAGTTGCGCTTCCACGGAGTTGCCAAATCAAGATGACGTAATGCTACGTTTTTCCCGTGGATGACATCACTACACCGTTTACATCGTGTGAGCTACATATTCCAAAATGGAATGCCACAATCATGGTGGCTCTCGGTGTTTTTTCTCCTCTAGATCCTACCAAGACACCAAGAATCTATGGGGCAATAATACCACCTGGATATGTTAGCATCTCAGTGGATAGAGTTAATAAAGGTTTTAGTGATGTGGCTCTTGACATTCCAGGAGGTGATGGGGAGAAGACTCTAGGAGAAGCAGAGAAGACATTCATACTATGGCGCAAGCGCCGCTACATCATTATTCCTGAGGTCACTAGTCCACCGCTTCTTCCTCAACTTCCAGACAATAGGTACGGACAAAAGTGAACGAAATAATTTTTTCACTTATTTTCTATTGACATGCATGATTAATAATAACAATTTATTATACCTAATTATTCTTTTTTGTACTCACACAGCAGGGCCTCCGCCAACCTAAGTCCAATTATTCAATCTCCAGATCATCATAGTGCTCCGAGCAATGATTATGCAATGTCGCCGCCACCGCCACCTCCAAGGAGGTCTCCAATGCCTCCAAGGAGGTCTCCAACGCCTCCAAGGAGGTCTCCAACGGCTGCCCCGCCTCCCTTCATGACCAAGAAGCAGCCAGCTCCTAAGAGGTCCGCCCCGCAAACGAAGCCATTGGCCCACCAGCCGGCAAAGAAGAAAGCCTCCTCTAATCTAGTTATTCCCCAAAAACTGGCTTACAAGAAAAGTGAAAAGGAATTAAATGCTGTAGTACAAAAAGATGTGAGCAGTTTCTTCGAAAAAGTAAGAAAGCAACGAGAAGCGAGGAAGAACTCGGAGAAACCATACTTCTACCTACCACCAGATCTTCGAAGAAAGAAGGTGGACCAAAAAAAGCAGGAATCTCAAAAGACTCTGCAAAAATCGGACTACGACCGCTCTCTCACCAAGTCATTTGAGGCGAAGCAGAAAAAGACTAGAGCAGAGAAAGGTGTTGCACAACTCAGAAACAATCGCAACAATCAGTCCCCCCTCCTGTCATTCGTAATGAATATGGTTCAAACTTAGACATACTGGACGTCGATTTTGAGGACCTGGCTCGGTTTTACAAGGATACCGGTTTGGACCTTGTCCAAGTGCTCGCTGAAGGACCATCTGCTCCGAAAGTGGATCCTTGAAAGAAATTTGAATATGGAAAGAGTCCATGCAACCCTGAAGCCTTAGGTGAACTGGGTACGCAAATGTACCTACTAAATAAGTGGTACATGGCGGCGTGTGAACGGGGAGAGACCTTTGTTTCTGTCAGAGTTAGAAACCAACATTACTTCCGTGGCGATGACATTATATATGTCGAGTTTTTAGAATTACACCAACTATGCCACCTTGACTCTCTCGACAAGTCTCATTAACTGGTATTGTCTGTAAGTGTAATTATTTTCTACTATTAAAATGTATATATATAAAGCATCATGTATATATATAAATTATATATCCTCACACTATATTTTTATATATGCAGATATGAGATGACAGAACTCGGAAAGAGAAAGGATAATGATGTTGGTTTCGTTGATCCAAATATCGTATTCAAATACCCTAATCCCCCGCCTCAATGGAAAGCTGAACTTGAGAAAAATCTCATGAGGTTCTTAGTGAACCAACAAAACAAGGACATACTCTTCCCCTACAACTTCGAGTGAGTGTTAAATAATTAATGTCGATCATATGGATATTTGTTCAGATATTTGCTTACTAGCTAAGCTATCTCCCATATATATATGTTGACTCTAGTTAATGTCGATCATATTTGTGTATAAAAACATATGCAGCAATCACTGGATATTGATGGTCATCGATATGGCCAATAGTCGGTTGAGCATCTTAGACTCATTAAGAAAAGAGCAAACAGAGTATCAAGACATGATAGATATTATCCAAGAGTAATTTGGTCTCTCTAGCAGCTATATATACCCTGATCTCTTAACTGCAATAATTATTAAAGGCCAAATTAATTTTTTATTTTATTGGGCGTAGTGTTTGAAAAAGTTTCATCGAGGAACACCACATGAAACATTGTAAAACACCACTAGATATAATCGCACACAAAGTAAGTACTATATATATATATATATACTTTTATTTTTAACTTTTATTGAAGACTCTATGGTTGAAGGAAAAACTCATATGACATGACCAACTGAAAGTAATTCAAGAGACCATAGCAGGATTTCTTAATGACCAGGTCCTAAACTCCGCCGGTGAGTTCTACAATGACTTGAACGAAACATGAAAGCCAAACCAGATAGAGTGAATTTGTTATGCCAAGAATATGATAGAATATACAATGCAAGCTTTATTTATAATATATATATATATACATATTATATGTACATAAAATAACGTACAATATATATATATATATATGCATGTAATATATACGTTAGTTTCATACTTTAGTTTGTACAAAATGTTCGAACATTATAAACGTGTAGAATACGTATATTATTAGCAGCGTAGAATGTGTATTCGAAAATCTATTCGAAAACCAAAACGAATCATTAATTGAAAATAGAAACAAAAAAAAAGAAAACCTTTAGTCCCGGTTGGCCGGTTGGTACCAACCGGGACTAAAGGGCCGAACCACGTGGCCAGGCCGGGAGGCCTCTTTAGTCCCGGTTGGTATTACCAACCGGGACTAAAGGTGGACCTTTAGTCCTGGGCGCGAAACCGGGACTAAAGGAGGGGCCCTTTAGTCCTGGATTCGTGCTCCTGGTTCCAAAACCGGGACTGAAGGGGGTTGAGAACTGGGAGTACAACCTGTTTCTCTACTAGTGTGTATAATCAAAATTGTATAACGACAAATTGACCTGATCAACAAAGGAGACCAAGCGTGGAAAACACCATGGCATACATATATATTATTTAAAGCAAGGCTTAGTCAATTCCAAGAACAGAGATATGTTCCTTTCTCCAGGTCCGGTGATGTATCCCATTCCTCATCAGGCCCCTCAAATAAGCGGGGTCGTTGATAGGCACGTGGCTGCTTCGGTGATGAGCTTGATGTTGTTGGCGCAGAAATCAAGGAAGCTTCTGATACTATGGTCGAGATGATTGTGGATTATGGCCATGAGAGCAGGATATCAGTTTACGGGATCCTTGGGATGGGAGGAATTGGCAAGACAACTTTAGCTCAGAAGATATACAATGATCTCAGGACAAGGGAGAGATTTCATCAGGTACTCATCTGGTTGTCCACTTCACAGAGCATTGCCGAGAATGATTTACTCAAGGAGGCCATCGAGAAGGCAGGAGGGTAGTGCAGCGATCAGCACAAGAGCAAGGATCAACTCGTGCAAATTCTGCTACATTCCATCAGTGGGAAGAGTGTCTTTCTTGTGCTGGATAACGTTACCAGCCCTGATGTGTGGATCGATCTTCTCCGCTCTCTGATGGAGAGGTGTTTGGATGCTCATGTACTTGTTACCACAAGGAGCCTTGATGTGTTGTCACGGATGAATGCGGTGCATGTCAAGGAAATGCACAGGCTAAAGGATCCTGATGGCCTGGAGTTGCTAATGAAGAGATCTTTCCGAACCAGAGATGAAGCAAATGTATTCAGTGATATTGGCGCAAAAAATTGTCAAGAAATGCGATGGCCTTCCTCTTGCCATCAAGGTCGTTGGAGGCGTCCTATCGTCTAGGTCGAGCAAGGAAGAATGGGAGAGAATACTGGAGAGAAGATGGTCTATTGATGGGCTTCCAGAAGAACTAGAAGGTGCTTTGTACTTAAGCTACAGTGACTTACCCCCACAACTCAAACAGTACTTCCTCTGGTGGCCTTCCTCTTGCCACCAAGGTCGTTGGAGGCGTCCTATCGTCTAGGTCGAGCAAGGAAGAATGGGAGAGAATACTGGAGAGAAGATGGTCTATTGATGGGCTTCCAGAAGAACTAGAAGGTGCTTTGTACTTAAGCTACAGTGACTTACCCCCACAACTCAAACAGTGCTTCCTCTGGTGTGCCTTGTTGCCTCAGAATTTCAATATTCACCGAGATGTCACGTACTGTGGATTGCTGAAGGTTTTGTGAAGGAAGAGGGCACTGGACCGATACATAACATCGCCGAAGATTACTACCATGAGTTGATCAAGAGGAATCTGCTACAGGCAAGGCCAGAGTATGTCGACAAGGGAGTATCAACAATGCATGACCTGTTAACGCAACTTGGCCAATTTCTGACAAGGAATGAAGCCGTCTTCATGAACGAGAAGCGTGATCGTTGCCCTTCTAGTATTCGCCGATTAGGTGTCGGGAGCGCTGTTGACGAAATACCTTCTATAGAAGAGAGGAAGCGCCTACGGTGCCTCATTGTCTTGCATCACGACACATGCAGATCGGTGAAGAGGGACATCTTCAGAAAGCTGGTGCATCTTCGCATCTCAGTTCTACCAGGAGCAGGCCTCGAGAGCATACCTGCATCGGTGGGTTACTTGGCGCTACTGAGGCTGCTGGATCTCAGCTAGGAGATCAAGGAGCTTCCGGGGTCCATCAGAAACCTTACCAGCCTTGGTTGCCTTTCAGTGTTTGGTTGCACAAAGTTGGCAGCTTCGCCGCCGAGTCTGATGAGGCTGACCACAATAAGCTTCCTCCAGATAGGAAACACAGGACTGGAGCAGGTTCCGAAAGGTATTGAGAATTTCAGGCAGATGGATAACCTTAGATCAGTTTTCCAAAACGGTACTGATGGTTTCAGATTAGATGAACTGAGGGCACTCTCCATGATACGACGCCTCTGGGTTATCCGGCTGGAGATAGCCACATCACCAACTGAGCCCGTACTCACTACCCGGACAGCGAGGTCAAGAGGATTGAGGGGATCTACGAGAGTCTTTGCCCACCGCCAAGCCTAAGCTACATCTTTATTGATGGGTTCCCCGGTCGCATGTTTCCAGCTTGGCTATCTTCAGAACCGCAGAATAAACTGCCAAACCTGGCTCATATGCACTTCTATGACTGCATATCCTGCCCGAAGCTTCCCCCAGCAGGCCAGCTACCATTTCTGCAGGTTCTTCACGTCAAAGGAGCAGACGCAGTGGGAGCATATCGGTGCTGAGCTCCTTGGAAACGACATCCTATCTGGAACACATACCACTGCATTTCCAAAGCTCGAGCTGCTTGAGATCCTCGACATGTACAACTGGCAGAATTGGTCACTAAGCATGGATACCTTGTTCGACAACACACAACAGCAATCCCTTATGCCGTGCCTTACACGCCTGCGGCTGATAAATTGCCCGAAGTTGAGAGCTCTCCCTGATCATCTTCACAGAATTGTTAATCTACAAAGGATCCAAATAGAAGGAGCTGACAGCCTGCAGGAGATCATCGATCATCCCGGGTTGTGTGGCTCAAGGTTAAGAACAAGTCCTTGAGGAGTTGAGGAAGATATCCAACCTTCCTAAGCTGCGCCCCTTGCTTGCGCAAGATTGCAAAGAATTGCAGCAGGCAGAGAACCTTAGCTCGCTCAAGGCCTTGTACGTTGTCGATTGCCCTATGGAGCAGATACTCTGGAAGTGTTTACCCACAGAACAACAAAGCACGATTGTCCATGTCACCACTGGGGCCCACGATCAGGATATTTATCCTCTTGAATCAGTATTTCATTATTTCATTAATCTATAGTGAGCACAAGATCTCTTAGGGGCCATTTGGGTCCTTTCATTTGAAGGAATTGAAATCTACTTAATAAATTAGACTATTTATCTTGAAATTTGACATTCCACCATTTTCCAAAGTTCACATATAAGCCTATCTTAAATTCATAGGGTGGAAGATGGAAATTGATTATATAGATCATCATTCTATGTTTCTACTTTGTAACTTATAACACGTTCTTCAACTCACTCCCCTATGGTAGAAATACAACACATACTACCAATAATATACAAATATAATCAATATACAACTATATTAGCTTAATTAATATATGTCAAAATTATGATTATTAAAATGAATTCAATTCCATACATCTAAACAGGGCCTTAGAGAAATGTTACGGTATTCTTGTGTCTATTTCCTTTTTTTCTGTTCATAACTTGTGAAAACGCCTGTTTGTGCAAATTGGTCAGGATACCTATCATCTTGAATCAGTATATTTCATTAATCTGGTCAGCACACAGCACATAGTCTCTTAGAGACATATTACCGTATTCCTGTGTCTGTTTTTTAGTTTGGAACTTGTGCCCACGTCTGTTTCTACAAAATAATTCATCAACATGTGCTGCCACACTGGCCAGTAATTTTGAGAGATCTGCACGGGCAGAATCTTATAAGTATTAGAAGTTCGTGTTTAGTACCTACAACTAATCAAAAGTACTTTGCGCATGTACTCCCTCTATTTCTTTATTTTCTAACACAATACCCATATAAATACTCTATAATATCTCTCCAGTTGTGATGAACTTATGAATTACTTTAATGTTTTTACCATCCGTAACCATTGTTTTTCTCTCTTTTTGCAAGGCACCTACATGTCTTACACATGCATTTAAGTTGAAACCATAACTTAAATTATGATGGCTCTTATTAAAGCTTGTCTTGTGACATTCGTGATTCTAGATTTCACTTTTATATCAATAATGTTATTAGTTGGATACATTTTTTATCTGCATGTTAAGTTGAAATTCTTGTGCTTGTGGTATCTTTTTTTGAAGCTCCTTTATCGTATTTTCTGAAAAAGATAATAAGGATTACAGTTACTGGCTGCACTCTCCAACCGAACTCTCGTTTCAGGCTCCCTATTTTCTCTCACCTATATTTTATACATAACTTGTAACTACCAAGTCTAGCATTTTATATCTAAACCGTATTAGTATTATTGGAATGGATATTTGTTAATGACAATTTTGTACTGCTAAATATTGGAGGAATTATTTTTTTCAAATAATTTACAACTATATTTTTTTATTTGTCAGTCTTAGAACGGCTATATATTTGAATCGACACTCTTCTAACGGCTATAAATCAAATGGTCACTCTTCCTTCGATGGCTATAAATCAAACGGTCGCTCTTCCAATGGCTATAAATCAAACGGTCGCTCTATCTGCAACGGTTAAATTTTTCCGTCTATATATATGTATGACCATTCCCTTTCCTGAACCAATTCCGACATTGTGCTGCTTCTTGTCCACTGAAAATGAGTCATCTCTCCCGACTAGATTCATCTTCTTCATCCGATGATGGTGATGATGCTCTTGAGGAAACCCTTACCGCGTTACACCAAGCACACACTCAATATCTAGCTCTCCATGCTCCACGATGGGGCGGTTCTGTACCTGGGCGTCAGTACATTCATCGGGACAGAGAAAGTGGGCATTAGAGGTTGTAAAATGACTATTTCTCCGAAAATCCAACCTACGGGCCACCTTTCTTCCGGCACAGGTTTGCTAATAGCCTGTTAATTTATGTGTTTTATCCACATTCCTATGTCCATGTTTGCTTAGTTTGGATTTATCCCTCAGGTTTAGGATGTCTCGTACGCTATACCTTCGCATAGTGCAAGCTGTAGAGCAACATGATAATTATTTTGAGCAGAAAAGAGATAGAGTTGGACGTCTCGGGTTATCATCTTTGTAAAAGATTACTATAGCTTTTTATGCACAGTTATGGAGTACTAGCTGATTTCATGGATCAATACATTCGTTTTGGTGAAAGTACTGTCATTGAAAGCCTTAGAAGATTTGTCACAGCAGTTGTTGACGTGTTTGGAGAGGAGTACCTGAGATCCCCTAATGAGAATGACACAAGTAGATTACTTGCAATCGGGCAGTAGAGGGGCTTTCCTGGAATGCTTGGGAGTTTGGATTGCATGCATTGGAGGTGAAAGAATTGTCCTAACCCATGGCGCGGGCAATATATTGGGCATGAGCATGAGCCTACAATAATACTTAGCTGTTGCATCACATGATCTTTGGATTTGGCATGCTTTTTTGGTTTACCAGGGTCACACAATGATATCAATGTTCTTCATCGCTCCCATCTATTTGCAAGGCTAGCCAAAGGAGATGCCCCAGAAGTTAATTTTACCGTTAACGGTAATAATTATACAATGGGGTACTACCTTGTAGATGGCATCTACCCTCAATGGGCAACATTTGTGAAGACCATAACAAATCCCCAAGAGAACAAGAAGAAATATTTTGCCAAGGCACAAGAAGCGGTTAGAAAGGATGTGGAAAGGGCTTTTGGGGTCTTCAAGCTCAATTTGCCATTGTTCGCGGACCAGCTCGTATGTGGGATAAAGCGACACTTAGACAAATAATGACAGCTTGTGTCATCATGCACAACATGATCGTTGAAGACGAGCAAAGTGAAGATGAAGACGAAGATGTCCACTACGAGGGTGTCGGCCAGCTTGTGAGACCTACTCCACCTGAAGTTCGTAATCATACGCGGGAGTTTCATGAATTCCTACAAGCTCATCACAATATCACAAACAGGCAAATCCACACCCAACTTCAGCAAGATCTTATCGAGCACCTTTGGCAGCATCACCCGGACATATATCAGTACTGAACCTTCATATCCATGTAGTCTTGTACCATCTATTTTTTCAATCATGTATGAGTTGTGTACCCTTCAATCATGTATCAGTCATGTACCCTTCAATCATGTATCAGTCATGTACCACCTATTTTACTAGAGTACCTTATATTTTATCAATCATCTGCGCACACAAATTTGACACAAATTGTTCTTACAGAGTTCCATGGATAACAAACATACTGGTACATAATTTAAATAAACATAGTCCATAGTGCACACACAAAAGACAAATAAACACGATGCTTCTAGTTGCCACCACCACAACGTCGAGCAATGATCTCATTCTGCAATGTCTTATAAAATATCTTTTGTCGCTCACTCATACCATTAAGGTTCATGTTCATAACTTTCTCATCATCTTCTCTCTGTTTCAACTCTATTTCTCGTTGCATTAAATCCAGCTTTGTATTCGCTACTTGTTGCTTGATTTCAAGCCTTCTAGTCTCTACCACAAGCCTCTCATCATTACAGTCTTTTTTCTTAATCTCCCTCATCTCTTCGGCCTTTTCTCTCTTTGCCTACAATTTTTCCATTGCCTCCATGTAAAGGCCTTCTCCTTGAGAGTTAGGATTTTTACCTCTGCGTGCTTTCTCCTTCTTCTTACCATGTGGCCTTCCTTTCCTCGGTGATGTATGACTTGGTTCGTCCTCTTCATCAGCATACTTACTTTCATGAGTTCCAGGTGTATATGACCCTGGACTTGTGGTTGAGGAAGTCTTGTGTTTTTTCTGAGAGCTTTGAGAGGTCTCACAACCTAGATCAGCCCACTTCTGCTCATGTTGCAGCTTATTCTAGCAGTGCATGAAAATAAATGGTTTCCCCTCCGGATCTTTTTTATGGTACAATTCATTTGCCCTTTCTATCTGCACAAGAAACATGTGTTGGCTACCATGCACAAAAGATATACATTTCCAATCAATTAATAGAATTAAATAACTTACCTTATCTTGCTCTGTCAGCCCGCTTTCTCTTCTATTCTGAACTTGAGTATACGATCCACAAAATCTATTAACACTTTTATGGGTGATACCCCAACGGTGAGAGAGAGAACTGATATTACGCTCGGACTCAAAAGTCTTGTGCTCATGATAATAATCATGAATTCGCTTCCAATAGGTACTACGAGTTTGATCAGAGCCTTAAGCTGGAGCTAATTTCTAGCCATGCTTTCACCAACATATTGTCTTCCTGGGGAATGAAATTTCTAGTCCTCTTCTTACTTGGTTTCAGGGGGGAAGTACAATGTTCAGCAACTTGTTCAACATGTGTTTCAACTTTAAAGTCATCAAAAGATAGATCATTGGTGTCCCATTGCCTGAGAGCAAATCAACGTATCTCTGCATTGGTGTCCCCATTGCCTGAGACTAGATCAACCTAACTCTGAATAATTCTAAGAACACACAAAAATCAACTTGAACAACTAAATGATAAGACCTTAATCTGTCTACAACAACCAGATAATACTCAGGGTGTGTTTGGTTGAGCTGTGGCTGTGGAAAAAAGCTGTTGTGGGCTGTGAGCTGTGGGAAAGCTGTTGTGGGCTGTGAGCTGTGGGAAAGTTAAAAGTTGTTTGGTTAAACAAGTATAAAATATACCTTCTATCTTTATCTCTCTTGAAACAACTATGGAAGATCTTTTTATTCCACCAATTTCGAAAAGCAGAAAGCCAAAAACCAAAAGCAAGGTCAAACCAGCTTTCAAAAATGTACTACCAAAAAGCAGCTACTTCTAAAAAATTAGCCTCCAAAAGCAGCCTCTTTGGTTGGGCTTTTGGCTTTTGGGGCCAAAAGCCAAAGCCAAAAGCCCAACCAAACGGACCCTCAATAGGTCTAAAAAATCTCATGAATTTGAGATAAGTTCTACTGGAAATTTTGGCCATCTCATAATCACATAATCTACATAACCTTCTTCAGCTATTAAATAAATCCAAAAAAGACCTAATTGACACCTACAGCGCATCAAGGGGCAAGCTGCAGCGGGTCGTTCTTCACCTATTAAACAAATCCAAATCCAGGAGCGAGCTGCAGCTGGCCGCGCAGCAAGGGGCGACCTGCAGGTGACCGTACACAAAGGGGCTAGCAGCACGTGTGAACTTCGGGAGGCAGGCAAACAGGGAGCGAGCAGACGGCGGCTCCGGCAGGCTGCGCAGCAGGTCGCGAGCTCTAGCAAGTCGCGAAGCACAGGCGAGCGGGAGGCTGATTTGGCAGGCGCAGCAGCAGGGGCGAGATACACAGGCCTTGGCACAAGTGCGCAGCGGCAACAGATGGGATCTACGTAGGCACGTGAGCAGCGGCGGCCATGGGTGACGCCAGAACGAGAAGAGGAGGATGGGGACGTACCGGCTCGAAGAACTTCGGGGGGCATGGGAAGACGGCCGTTGGTCCTCTCAAACGGATGAGGCTCCGGATCGGAGTCCCTCAGATGTGGGGACGAGGAGAGAGAAATGAGACGTCCTCATCCTTTGGGGGTCCAATAGGAGACCGGTTGGAGAGCTGTTTTTGCGTTTTGTACCCTCAAAATGAGAGGAGGGCTGGGATAGGACGTTGGTTGGAGTTGCCCTAATTAAAGAGCCTAGCGACTTTTGCAAGAGAAAGAAAAATGGAGAAACTAATTGCAGAGCCTAATTTAGCCTATATTTCATACTAGTTGTAAAATGCCCTGATACAAATTATCACAGTAGGCAGTAGCTCGTTGAGAGTTCGGTCAGAGAATGTTGTACCTGTACCATACTGTTGTACACCCGGTTCAGAGCCTCCGAGGCTGCCGCCTGCGTGGGGCGCCAGCAGTGCAGAGCCTACGACGGTGAAGATCCACCACCGTACCAGTGCGTAGTAGTGCGGCTGTCAACAGTGGCAGACCCAGGATTTGAGTCCACGGTATGCCTACCAAAAATAAAATAAAATAAAATCTATTATCTAATAAGGTATACTTCAATACAAAAATTAGATAAAATAGTTCAGTAAAAGAAAACATAAAGAGCTCTAAATTGAACAGGCAAATTCAAAACTTGCATAAATGACAATATAAATCGTTCAAACATAAGACAAGGTCTTACATAAATAGAAGATTACAATACTAGTTTAAGGCATTTGCTTAACGCTTCTTTCGTGGCCATGAAAAAAGTGTGAACCATGCCATCCTCGCAACAGAGAAAATATCACACTCGCTAAAAAATGACCAAAAAATAATTCAATAATAACTGGTCACCCATTCCTCTTATTCTTACACATTGCAGAGAATACTCTTTCAACTCAGTACACAGTACTATGTACTCTACTCACAAATTGAGCAGCAAGCATCATTCAGCAGCAAATTCGCAAATTTGCTAAGCACATGTGTTTCAAATTTACCCAAACAAGCCGGACATGCTCCTCCGACAGGAGCGACGTCCACGTTGCCGAAATTCCCACCACCGTCCGATCTGTCATCGTATGGCCAAGATTGCTTATAGCCGCTTCCGTTAGAATCAGCTTCTTATAACTCTTCGTCGTCATAGTTGCTCTGCCTAGCTTCTGCAGCTTCTCGTCAGGACCCCAACCGATAAATATATAGCTGGCTCCCGCTTCTCATTCCAGATTCTTCTCCTGGCTTCCTCCTCTCTCCCCATCGGTCTCTCTCTGTCCCGACGCACGGAGGGGCGACAACGGCATGTCGGCGCCGCCGGATGCGACTGCTGTGCGGCGGCGGGCGCCGCCCTCCTTCGCCTCCTCCTCCTCCTCCATCCAACCTCGGCTGCCTCTCACCTCCGTTTTCCCCTCCCCTTTCTCTCTCTCCTTTCCTTTTGATGGCGTGACCGACCAAACCCTAGCTGCGCCATCGATATCCTCGTCACCAAACAAACCGCGTCCGCGTCGAGTCTCTCGGCTGTCCCCGGCTCTGGCGTCTCGCGTCTCCAAGCTACCCGTGCAGCTCCTCCACTCCGCCCCGCCACGCTAATTAATTCCAGCTGCAAGGAGTCACCGCCAGCCAAGACGTCGTAGTGCGCATGTCGTCGTAGACACCGCCACCGCCGCTGCCGTCGTCGTCCTAGATCCGACAGCCTCACGAGCTCCGTTTCCTCTAGGCCAGCCATCCCGGTGTCTCATCAACAGCGGCGGCGAGTTCTTGCTTGCTGTGTCCGGGCGCATGGCGGTGGCCGGCCATCGGCTCTTGGTCCTCTTCATCTCGACTGTCGTGGTGGCTGGGCTCACCTCTGCGGCGAATGGTCCTTTCCTGTCTGGTACGACCTCTTTGCTCCGGTGTTTCTTGCTGTCTGTTTCGCTTTCCGATCTCGTAGCTGATGGGCTGGTTCTGTACTTCTGTTTGCTCTGCATGAGCAGATAGCGTCTTCCATCCGAGCTCCAGATCTACAGGGAGGAGCTTGCTGCAGGCCAAGAATAGTACGTTTCATTCCTTCTTTTCTCCTTTAACCACTTCAACCTGTGATTAATTCGTGGATTGGGTGATTCTGATCTGAGATTGGGAGTTATGTGTTAGCGTACCCCTCCATTGATGGCATAACAGTTTGGGTACAAACTGGATTAGACAACCTCTTGGAAGAGGGATGTCTCGAGTTTAGCAAGCAATTTGGATGGAGGAATGGAGAATCGGAATTGCGGAAGGAAGATAGCTCTGAACCTAGGGAGAAGGGCTAGAAGGAGAGGAACCGGAGGAGATGAACAAGACATGTCTCTTTATTCAATTCATTGAATTTCCTTTCTGATGCAGCTGCTCTTCTTGTGGTGTTGCCCTTCAGCTGGTTGGTCCAGTAGGCAACATGGCCCATGGCACAACTCCAGTTCATACCTAGGATGATTCCTCACATTCTCCTCTTCATAAAAATTGACTTGCCCTCAGGTCGATGCAAAAATGTCAAACCACCGGTATCCCATGGCACTTGTGATTCTTCAGTGCTATGACTTGACCTTGTTCCATTTGTCTTTTGTTCTACCACACCATGTGTCTCTGTTACAGTTTCTTTGTTGCAGGTCATGGCCGAGTCTTAATTTCTCTGCATTGAGGGAGAGATCATGCTAATTAAAGCAAAAAAAATCAAAACGCAGTATACACCTACTATCCTAACAGGTGAAGCTGCAGCTGTCATCCTCAAAAGTAAGATGTTTGCCATTTTTTTATGGATAAAAAAAAATGGGACCATTTAAGTCATGGAAATTCTATGTGTGTTTTTCCCTTTTCCTTTTATAACATCTTCAATTGAGTATTAATTGTTATCACCGCATTTATTTAATATATACGGTTTATAGTTTTGCAAATTTGATATATCATGATAGGTGCCCCCATTGAAAGAAGGGTTGGGGTAGCATAGAGGTTCAGGGGAAATTTTCATGTATGCTTTGGGGTAGCATAGAGGTTTTGAAAATTATGCCTCTGCTATAATCTGAAACCTGTAAATATAGCCTCTGGAAATTATGCCCTGAATTATTATATCACAGCACAAACATGATCTAGAAATTTCATATAGCCTCTTCTAAAAGGGTGTACCCAGTGTAGAGAGCTCCCGCTCTGTGCGGGGTCTGGGGAATTGTGTCAGTGGTAAGCCTTACCCTCGCTTGTGCAATGCGATGAGACCGCGACTCGATATAGCCTCTGCTACCAATTCAAAAATATTTTCGCATTAGCTGCACCTGTTTATGCCTGCTTCCTCTTCTCATCTTTTCCTTCCTAGTCAAAACATGGCTATTCTAATTGCAGGCACCTGATACCACTAAAATTCCATGGAACACAGTTCACAGACATGCCAATTTCGGTGCACTCACATACAGCATGCACAATCCTCCCTTGTGATAAGTATGCTGATCCTGTGATGCCATTTGTCATCCTATTTTTATTTATCGTTATACATGCACACCATCGATTCTTTATTTAACATAGATATTTGCAGATGTCATTGGTTTCATCATTGATATTCAGCCACCAATTCCTATATAATTTCCAGAGGCAAGGACAAGCTAACTACCCTTAGAGAGGTGCTCATAAAGGATCTGTGGTAAGTGTTTTTACCTAAAAAGAGCTCTCAGTACTTGGTCACCGCCTTGCATCTTCATAATAATTTGTTTTTTTTTAAATCGACGTATGGGGAAAAAATGCTATTCCCATATTTTGCAAGGACACAAAGCTCCAAGTAATCTTATGGGGGTGCACAAGCTAAGGATTTCAACATTGATACTGTTCGTTGTCTGCTTAAAAAAAACCCTGTAAGTTTACTCACAAATATAGCAGCTCTGTACACCGCCTCCAGCCTGTATATAACAATGGACACTCGAAAATGTGTTTCCACTTGGTTAGCAGCTTTGCACAGTAATTCTCTTCTGTATTTTTAATATGCTTATCACCACAACTTTGAATGCCCCTGTTTAAGTACCGCTTATTTTCGTAGCTCAGAACCAGCAAACTATCTAAATCCTTATGTGGATGTTCCATGACCATTATAGAGGCGCATGATTTAGAAGCAACCCATCTATGTCCTTCAGAAATCTGTGCTAAATGACTAAGTAGATACCTCTCAAGAACAATTGTTATATATATTTTTCTTACATGTCAAACACTACATTTACTGGTTGCTGCTTACCTGGAAACTACTATATGACTAACAACTAATCTCATATTCACCTATTTCCTCTTCGTACACTACGCATAGTACATCTCACCGTACACTTTGTTACACCCCCGATTATCAATGTTTCCAGATTACTACCCCTTTTTCAAACTCTGGAAATTCCAAGAGCAACAACAGCTACTTACTGAGGACAGCGCTCCGATCAAATGGCAAAATCATCAACCTTTGTAGCGCTTATTGCCCAAGGTACAGATCCTCTGCCTCCACCCATTGTGTGATCACACCTTAGGCTTTACTTAACTGGTTCCGCTAAATTCCTTAGTCTGTTACTAATATCTTTTTTACCCTCCTTTTTAATTGTTAGCTATTTCTAGATTGATCTCTCGTGAAACAAAAAAACAGAAAATCTTAATAGTTGCAGCTCTAAACCTACACACGTGTGATGACGTAGGTATCCCTTCCAGATTCGTATCTATGATTTCAAATACATGTATGCCATACACAAATTACTGTCAACTTGCAGCATTTGATAATACCTATGACACTGACCTTAACCTCCTACAAGTTCACAATTTTTTATAGTTTACAATAACCTGTCTAATTAATGTTTATTTTATCATAACTAGGTGCTATTTTATTTTTTTCCCTATTCCCAGCTGTAGGTATGACTAACACAGGTAAATTCGCGGATATATTAGTGGCTTACATTATCCTATTTTGTCATAACTATATCTTATGAGTTTAGGGAACACACACGAACATAGGTTTCTTTTCACATAACCGTTCGACATATAATGTTCCAATCAGAACAGCATACTATTTATCTGCTTTCGTTCAAGATCGGAGATGTCAAATAAAATTAATTGTTTTGGTACTCTTCCTATATTCTACAGGTTGTCCCTAATTCTGTGTCTTGTCACAGGCATGGAGAGATGTGCACACTCCAAATTCAGTGGAGGACCAGCTGGATCCTATCTCAATCTCGCGGCGTGTGGCGTGTATGCGTATGTAACATGTCTGACTTTATCAAAAGTTGTTGCTGTATGCAGAATAAATAGAGCTTCTTGTGTATTTTGTGTATGTATATCTTTGTGCTTTCCATACTACACCAGGAATCAGCTCCACACCCCCCTTTGAATTTAACAGCTACTGCGCTTTGTACCCTGCTGCATCAGTAAATGCAGGTGTTCGTATCATAATGTACTCAGCTTTTGGATTCTCCAAGTGGTACACACCATCTGTAATGCATATACAAAGCTCTTTATATATTTATATGTAACTCTTAGATGCTTTTGAGCCCATAAATTAAAATATATCTTCATCTTCTACTATCACACAAAATTATCTGTATTTATGAACGCGCGCTGTATGCAACATGTGTATCTTACCTGTATAAACCTAAAGGTACTTGCTTTGCATGACTAATATGTTCAAATTGTTAAATTGATTTCCTAATGTCGTCTCCATATTAGCTAAAATTCTTTGTTATTGTTTCTTCGTCCCCTCTTCTGTTTCTGTGTACCAAAGAAAATATATACTTGCCAGCATGTAGCTAATTATTTTTGCACCAGCTTTGGTTTCAAAGAATTGCTACAAACTATATCTCACTTCTTCTATGATACGGCCATGTACTCATCCCAAGGCAAGTTTCTTAGTCTATTTATGTACTTCATTCTCAACCTGTTTATTTAGTATTTTAATACATACATTCTCTATTTATGACTACTTGACAATGGCCGCCTTGGCTATAGAGAAATCATCTGCTTATGTTTTATGTGTATAGAATGTTGTGTTGATGCCAAAGAGGTTTCGTGTGTCATCAAAGCAGCTGCCTCTTCTTTTTTCTTCTCTTTGCGCCAAACTATTTTTCTGCGATCTTTTCAGTTTGCTAAGAAAAGAAAAAAGAGGGCTCTGCCTCTGCCTCGGATTTTATCGAGCGCGAAAAGATTGGAAGCAAGGATGTCAAACTGTCTCGGTTTTTTAGTGTGGTTTTAGATAGCTCTCTCAGAGATGCTCCAATATATAATCAACCCCAACGATGACCTTCTGTGATTCTCTAGGGGGTTTCATGAAGGATGTCAAACTGTCTCGGAGTTCATTGCTTATTTTGTTTAGGCACCTTGGGAGCATTGTGTATTCCTCGCGTGGTGCAAAATAAAACGAGTTGCTTATGTGTGCCTTCTGTGTGTAGCTAATTGTCTTTTCTCCTCTTTCTATCCTGTACCCTGCAGGTCATAATGCTACGTTGAGGGAAAATGCAGCTAGCATACGCATTTATATTGAAGATGAAAGGAAGCAAAGTTGCAATATATTTTCAGAAGACATCCGCGAAGCAATCCAGCAATACTGTTCTCGTGTGTTTACCATCAGCAAAAGTAGAAACTTTCTTTTCCCATTTAGATACCTTTCTCGGTTGTATAACAGTTTAGCACAATATTAAGTGAATATTCTTGACATTGTCATTCAAACCAACGTTCCAGCTTCTCTATATAACATATATACATATCAGCTCGATGGATGCACTTTCGCCTAACTTACGACGCGCGCAAAGGCGCGCGTAACATACTAGTTTTAAACAAACGCGCTGATGTCCACGAGCCGCGACTAGCGTCCGGCGAGAACACCGAGCAGAGGCGCTGCAGAACAGCCGCCACGGCCCACGGGAGAAGACGACTGACTAGGCGCGGAAGGAAAGAAAGTAGTCGCGAGCGGAGTCCGGGCTGGCGGGCGACGAAGGCGCAACGTGAGGCAGGCTTTGTTGGGTTTCCCTCTGGGCTGGGCTGCCTGCCCGGCCATTGGGCCTGGAAGTGGAGAACCGACGCAAGGGGTTTTTTTTTTTTTGCAAGGTTTTGCTAATTTTTGAAACCTCTAAAATTTAAATTTGACTTCAGTTCAAACTTCAATTTTTAAGGGGAAGTCCACAAATGGTAACAATCCTGATATATGGTATGAGTTTGGCCTTTCAAAAATTCAAGGCTACCTCCAAATGTCCTTGATTTTGCAAGTCAGCTCGCATTCAAGTTGGACATTCACTGCTGAATCCACCACGTCGATCCTGGGACTTGACTAGGATGAACAGTTGTACAGCAATGTGTTTCCTCCTGAGCAAACTGGTGCCGCCATGTTTCTTGAGTGAAGATGGCTCGGAGAATTTGCGACGAGCTCGAAATGACTAGAACTGGGTTGGACATCAAATGTGATGGCAACATTTTTGGTTGATATATTTGGGGGAAAAATCTTCTCGTCAATTGGAATAATTAATTTAATGAACTGGAGCAGTTCTTTACAAGATTCAACCAATTTCTTTTGTGAATTGGAACGATCTTTATATATATATATATATACACTATAAAATTTTGTTATGGGGTGAGCATTTTGGCGCGGCAACAGCAACAACAACAGGCGCGCACGGTGACCCATGGCGGCGTACTAGCAGCAGCAGCAGCATGTGCTTTTCTGAGATCTACTTTTGAAACATCCAAATAAAAAACTTGGAACATACGTCTGAAACAAATAAAACACTTGAAACATGCATGTATAGCTATAGCAACATGTGCAACATCAGACCTACTTTTAAAACATTAAGATGAAATATTTGCAACATACGTCTGAAACAGATGAAACACTTGAAACATGCGTGTATAACCATTGCAACAAACACCTAAAACACTCGAAACATAGGTTTGCAACATGCGTATTATTTTGTCATTGCAACATGTGCATCATTCTGATCTACTTTTGCAACATCCAGATGAAATATTTACAAATCTGAAACACTTGAAATATAGGCTGCAACATGCATATTTTGTCATTGCAACGTGTAAAACATTTCGATCTACTTTTGCAACATCGATATAAAACACTTGCAACATACCTTTGAAACACCTGAAATATTTGAAACATACGTTTGAAACATGCTCTTTGAGCGCAAACATCTCCTTGCTGCTTCGCAAATGGAGGCTCGTCGGCGCGTGGAGGTCACCGGTGTGCTCGACAACGACGCGGAGTTGGGTGACGGCGCACAGAGGGTAGGTGTGGGGGCAGCACAGGCGGCAGTGCGCGCAGTGGGCGGGTGGGTGTCGCATGGAGGTCACTGCTGAGCTCGTCGGCAGCGCACATAGGGCCAGGTGGGGGTGCCACGGGCGGCGTTGGCACAGAGGGCAGGTGGGTGCAGCACGGGTGGCGCAGAGAGTGGGTGCAGCGTCCGACATCCGAACGCTCAGGTTAGAGCATTTTCTGAAATATAAATGAGAAGGAATAAATCTTCAAGTCAAACAATACCATCTTAATCAGCCATTAATAATTTCTTAAACATTTCTTAAATTTTAGAATTCACAATGTACTATATTTCAAGACTGAGGGAGTAGAACGTATTACATATATGACTGCCAGATGTAGATATATTTGTTTACATATTACATATAGATATATAGCATGTTCGCTTGCTCGTATACGATCGTGGATTATAAGCTGAAATAGTATTTTTCTCTCACACCAAACCAGTCAGCAGTAAATAATCCATGATTATTTACGACGAAACGAACGTGATGATATAGATCACTTTTTTCATAGATACGGTTTTGATCATCTCTCATCCCTGATCATCCTACCATAAATTGCACAGTTCAAGTGATGTTGCTTCCTGGTCATCACGAGAATCTTCTGAAGAAATCAATGCAGGCTGCCAGCCTTTCAAAGTTTCAGAATCCACTTTGTACACTACTCCATCTGTCCAGAAACAAATGCAAAAAAGTGGTTCACGTTTAACTAAATTTCTAGTAAATACTATTTACATTTATAGCTCCAAAATAATTTATTATAAAAATATATTTCATAATTAATGTAATGATATTTATTTGATATCATAAATATTGATACTTTTTTATCTATAATTGATCGAACTTAGAATACTAAACCATAATACTGTGCTAGAATTGCATTCTTCCTAGGATGGATGGAGTACTAATTAAGGCACTGTTCGCTTCTCTTATAATCTGTCTTCTTCAGCTTGTTTTTTTAGCCGAAACAGTATTTTTCTCTCATAACAAATCAGCCAGAACAATGTTTTAGCTTTTTTCAGCAAAGCGAACGGGGCCTAAAAACCAACAAGTATTACTTCCAAGTAATGACGGCTTTAACCATATGGTACATTAACCTATTTAACAATGACTGATAGCTTAGCAGGTATCAAAACTTGATCGGGCTAAGCATAGAATATGATGAATGTTATGGAAACCAATAGCAGGAAGAAAACCACTTTTAAGTTGTTTTAACCCATAGGGACGACTTGTAACCCATTTCTGTCGGTGTTACGAACCACCGGCTATTAAATTTGTATCTGCGCATCTGGCCCGGATGGTGTGCTCAGAGGACACAAGGATTTATATTAGTTTGGGCAGAATGTCCCTACGTCCAGTCTGCTGCTGCTCGTGTTACCGACACTAGTTTGTAGTAGGGGTTACAAACGGGCGAGAAAGAAAGAATGTCCCAAGTCTCTGGTTGAAAGATCAAATAGAGTTGAGTCTCCCTGAGCTCGTTCAGCAGTGTGCTCGTGCCTCCTTCTCGGGGCGTCATGCTTCCCCTATTATAGGTGAAGGGAAAGGCGCAGGTTACAGAAAGAGAAGAAGAAAAGCGAGGGAGTAGAAGGCCCCCATGATCGCGGCGTCCTTCATCTCCTTTATGTGGGTCTCGCCGGTCCTATAGATGATGACGGTGATGACTCCACGACGTGGCCCTGTTCATCACTGGTGCCATGCCTTGACGTCATCAGCTGGTCGTGGCGTTCCATCCCATCCCAGTGGATGGTGTGGTGAACCGACATGCCTGTCAGCGGCCGTACAGGGATTAGGCAGCATAGCGCCCACTCACCCATCACTGTTGGCGATGCGAACCCCTAGGCGTGGCCTGACATGGCCATGGGTCACGTCAAGGCGTGCCCACGCCCTTCTGGTGTCAGAGGCTTGACCCAGTTTCACACGCTTGGACCTATAGTGGTTGGAGGTGGTATGGACCCCGCTAGGCGAGACGGAGCCCACGCCCGAGGGGTCGGGTGAGATGGCTCCCGTACCCTCGGGGTCAGGCGACACGGCCCCGTGCCCAAGGGGGCTGGTGAGGCAGAAACCATCCCTTTGGGGTCGGTCGAGACTAAAATACATCCTTGATTATCTAAGCGAGTTATCGTCTGCGGTCCTTAGATCCCTTCTTCGAGTATCCCTAATACTGATACCCGACAGTAGCCCTCAAGCCTACGGAGGAGTAGGATACTCCTTTGTAGGCTTTTTCGGATAAAGGGCCTTCGAGGGCTTCGACATTCTACTGCCCGCGGGACGCCTTGGTGGGTTACGATTCCCTTCTGTCACGATCGGACTCCTTGGAAACATGTAGTTGCGGGATTCGGGGGGACGAAAAAGATTTCTCTTGATTCTGATCCCTTCCTAGGATCCGATCGATCCACCATCGTCATGCGACCGCGTATTCGGTCTCCTTACGAGTCCAACTTCCCTCGAGCCCCCGCGTGTAGCAGGGGTCCGGTCGAGGTGTCAGCTCATCTTGTGATAGTCCTCCCTCAAAGGTTTTTTGATAAAATGGAGGGGCTAAGCCCTGCCATTTTTTCCTCGATAGACGAATTATGATGCTCGGTGAGCTGTTAACGGGCTAGTCCGAGTGGGGCCCTGGCTTCCCATTCGTGAGGGTCCGGCATGGGTCAGCTAGTGACCGACTCCAGATTCTTGGCGGCCAATCCATATAGTTCTTGGGTCTGTTCGACCAGTCCTAAGGGCTCGCTGCCTTTCTTTGAGGAAAAACCATGGACTGTGAACCGACCAAGACTCGAACATTGACTAGGATGCCTGCGGCGCTCGTGCGCCCGGGTACTGGCCGCTAGTGGGCCCATCCCTTTCCACCCCTCACTCTAAAGGCGCCCTAGAGCGGTTGTGAACCCGTCTATGGGCCAACCTTCGAACTCCTAGGCCTAAATAGGCCATGGGAGCATTTTCAGCTCTATATCCCTCCTTACCTATGGCAGTTCTCAGTCCATTGACTAGGGCAAACCGTCATGCGGCGCGTCCTTCGAGGGAGACCCTCGGACACATGACTTATCTGCCAAGATAGAGGATGAGATCATCCCCCGAAAAATTAGTTAGTTAGATGAACGAAGTGGTGGTCTTGTAATAAATGAATAAGTTTTTGTTCTTTTGTGTTATAAAAAGGTTACTGCATTCCGACCCTTTTCCGTTGTTAAGGCTACAAGGCTTAAGTTGCAGGCGAAAGAACCCTGATCACGCTGGTGAGCAAGAATGTCGCAGCCACTAGGGCATAGGTTACTTACAGTCCGACCAACTTTACTCAGTGTTCGTTTCCATAACTCTCGCTTTTAGATCTTAACGTGAGAAGGGGTCGGACACAGCGATTGTTTCTGAATAGGTATGCTCTTATCAGCCCCCAAGTGAGGCCCGACCCTGTGTCGTTGCTGGGGTCGGGTGTCACTAAGGATCGAGGATGAGATAGCGAAAAAGAAAGCATTTTTGTATTTTAGAAACACCGTTCTTAGTTTTCATGGGTACATGCATATGCTAAGGGTAAAAAGGATGTAGCTGCTCGATGTTCCATGTGTTGACGAAGACCTTGCTATCGATGGTCTTGAGCTTGTATGTGCCAGGTCAGAGCACTTTCGTGGCATGTTCGCAGCACTCGACCTCGCACTCGTAGGCGCGCTGGAAGGAGGTGCCGACGATGATGATCCTGCGTGGACCCGGCATCTTCAACTTTAGGTAGGTGTAGTTGGGGATGGCCATGAACTTCATGCAGCATGGTCGTCCTAGGATGGCATGGTAGGTCCCGTGGAACCCGACTACCTCAAAGGTAAGGGTCTCCATCCTGTAATTGGTCAGATTCCCAAAGGTGATGGGTAGATTGATCTGCCCGAGCGGCACGACCTGCTTTCTAGGCACGATGCCGTGGAAAGGCGCCCCGGTTGACCGGATGCGCGATCGATCGATGCCCATGGCGTCGAGCGTCTTAGCGTACATGATGTTGAGGCCGCTGTCTCCATCAACCAGCACCTTGGTGAGCCGCTTCATGCCGATGCTCGGGTCGACCATGAGCGGGTATCTTCCCAGCTATGGGACGCTTTCTGGGTGGTCGGTCTGATCAAATGTGATGGCAGACTGCGACCATCGGATGAAGGAAGGCATGGCCGGCTCGACTGCATAGACCTCGTGGTGGACAAGCTTCTGGCGATGCTTGGAGTCGTAGGCCATCGACCCCCCCCCCCCGAATTTCATGAGGCAACCATCCAGCATTGAAAAGCCGCCGTCCTTCCCCTCGGCATCGTCTACCATAGGCTTGGGCTCCTTCCTATGCTCCCCCTTTATTGGAGCCACCGAACATGAACAGCTTCATGTGGGCGCAGTCTTTGTATAGGTGCTTGATGGGTAAGGCATGGTTTGGGCATGGCCCTTCGAGCAGCTTCTCAAAGTGGTTCGGGGTACCCTTGGCGGGCTTCTGACCCCCCTTGCGGTCAGTTGCGGCCATGAGCGAGCCCTCGCGTCATTGCTTGTTATTTTTCTTGTTGGGGCGGTTGGAGGTGCCTTCGCCAATGTCCTTCTCCCGCTTCGCCTTGCCCTTGGGACAGTCAAAAATCGCTCTGACCACCTCCTCGCTCGAGGCATGGCTGGTGGCGATGTCGATGAGCTCTTTGGTGGTTCATGAGCCCTTCTATCCTAGCTTATGAATCAGGGGCTCGCAAGTGGTCCCGGAAAGGAAGGCTCCTATAACATCAGCATCGGCGACGTCGGGTAGCTTGTTGCACTACCGGAAGAAGCACCAGATGTACTCACGAAGAGTTTCCCTGGAGTTCTGTCAGCAATTTTTGAGATCCCATGGGTTCCCAGGACGCATGTAGGTGCCCTAGAAGTTTCCCACGACAATCTCCTTTAGGTCCGCCCAACTTTAAATCCAGTTGGGCAGAAGGTGCTCCAACCATGTTCGTGGCGAATCGGCCAGGAACAATGGGAGGTTGCGGATAATGAAACTGTCACTATCCGCTCTACTGACTTGGCAAGCGAGCCAGTAATCCTCGAGCCATCGGTACCACGGTGGGACGGTGGCGTTGAGAACATGCCGGCCGAAGGCCTGAGGTCCTAGTAGGTCGGGGCTCGGGCTTCGGTCCTCGCCGCTATCATAGCATCTGCCACGACGAGGGTGGTAGCCGCGGCCGGCTTCCTCTCTCTCATCGCTTCATCCACGCCTACAGGCATCTAGGGTGTTACGTGCATCACGGTGGAGGCCGAGACGCTCATGCACTGGGGCCACGACGCGCCCCTAGCCGCTGCGCGATGCTTGGTGTACAGACACGTCCCTGACATGTCGCCCTAAGGGCGCGCGCTGACTGGCATCGAGCTCGTGTCACTGAGACAGCGTGCTCTCCGCCTGCTGCACCGCCGCGCGCTCAAGCAGCGTGTGGATCTCACGATGGGCCCAATGATCCTCGGGTGTCGTGGGCTCCGGGAACCCTCAAAGCAAGGCCGCCACAGCAGCGATGTTTTGGCTTGCCTGGGCGAAGTGTGGAGAGCTCCATCATCTTTGATGATCCTCCAGTTCACATCATGGGCCATGGCGCGTGCATGCCCACCGTCTCCGTGGCGCTCGATCTCTAGCTCGAGTTCTGGGCACTCCTGCTCGAGTTGGAGTCATGCATCCTCGAGCTCCTGGTGCCGCGGAGTTAGCTGTTCCACCCGCACGTGAGGAAGGGCCCCTGCATCTTCCTCGACCTCGTCATCGAGGTCATTTGGTGGGGTAGCCCCTCCCTCATGGACGCTTTTGACACATCCCTTGGGGGTACCTGCCACAAAACATTCTCATGAGGGGTGATGGCTCCCCCTGCTGGAGTCAGAGTCGGAGAGCGACTCTGAGTCTCCTGTGAGAAGGTCGTGAAAAGATTCCACGACGTATTCGGTCATCTCCATGAACTCGTCATTCGTAGGGGATGGGTGCATGCGCTGCGATAGGAGGTGGCCAACGATCCCCGCAGCATCGCGCAGACCAAATGGGAACGCTGCCGGGGTGCCCCGAGTGAGGTGTTCTAGGGAGAGCGGTTCCCCTCCTGTGAGTTGCATCATGACGTTGGCGAAGGAGAAAGTAAGGCAGCGCAGCGCCTCTCGGGACGGTCCGGGTCCCACGAAGGCGTCGAGTTGGTGCTCCAGCCTCCTGTAGTCGAAGCCGAGGAGCTGGTCGCTCCCAGGGACACGGAGCTCCAGCGCATGCAGTTGCAGCTCCTCAAGCGTCTCGACGATCGTGTCGAGGCCGGTAGAGTGGAGATGTTGCACAGCAGCGGGAGCCTACGCCAACTCTCCCTCCATCGTGACGATGAATTTGAGGCTCCCAAAGCGCACGTGCGTGACCGAGACCCAGTTGATGTCGTGACTAGCCATCCGAGGCCTGATGTGGACGTTGAGACATGCAAAAACCCCTACCTGGCGCGCCAACTGTCAATGTTTCGAACCATCGGCTAGTAAATTTGTATCTACGCGTCTGGCCCGGATGGTGTGCTTGGAGGACACAAGGATTTATACTGGTTCGGGTGAAATGTCCCTACGTCCAGTCTGCTGCTGCTCGTGTTATCAACACTAGTTTGTAGTAGGGGTTACAAACGGGCGAGAGAGGGAGAAGGTTCCAAGTCTCTGATAAAAAGATCGAACGGAGTTCAGTCTCGCTGAGCTCGTTCAGCTATGTGCTTGTGCCCCCTTCTCGGGGCGTCTTGTATCCCCTTTTATAGGTGAAGGAGAAGGCGTAGGTTATAGATAGAGAAAGAGAGAGAAAAGGAGAAAAGCAAGGGAGCAGAAGGCCTCTAGGGTCACGGCGTCCTTCATCTCCTTTATGTGGGTTCCGCCGGTCCTATAGATGATGACAGGGATGGCTTCACGTAGCGGCCCTGTTCGTCACTGGTGCCATTCCTCGACGTCGTCAGTTGGTCATGGCGTTCCATCCCGTCCCGGCGGACGGTGTGGTGAACCGACATGCCTGTCAGTGGCCCTACGGGGATTAGGCAGCACAGCACCCACGCACCCATCACGGTTGGTGATGTGAACCCCCGGGCGTGGCCTGTCGTGGCCACGGGTCACGTCAAGGCGTGCCCGCGCCCCTTCTAGTGTCAGAGGCCTAACCCAGGCTCACACGCTAGGACCCGTAGTGGTTGAGGTGGCACGGACCCCGCTAGGCGAGACAGAGCCCGCGCCTGAGGGGTCGGGCGAGACGTCTCCCGTACCCTCAGGGTCGGGTGACACGAGGCTCGTGCCCGAGGAGTCTGGCGAGGCGGAAACCGTCCGTTCGGGGTCGGTCGAGACTGAAAAACGTCATTGATTATCTAGGCGAGTTATCGTCCACGGTCCTCAGATCCCTTTCTCGGGTATCCCTAATACAGATACCCGGTAATTCTACTCAAAAAGGTATCAACGAGTAAAAATGGTAGTTGTAGGATTATTACTTGAGAAAGCATTATTTTCAGGTAGTAATCCTTATGTGTTACGTGTCTTAGTTTTCAGTTGTTAAAAGAAGATCCGTAGCTCAACAGGTAGGAAAGTAGGAACCTAGATATATATTATAAAAATTCGATGATTAGTCAAATACTAAATGACTATTTTCTAAGAAAGATTGGAATTGGAAATCGGATACTAGTGAGACATCCATGTGAGGATAAATATTTTAAAAAGCACATTCGACTTATGTCATCAATACCTAGGATGGTGAATATCATGCATTCAATTGATCACAACAAAATTCAGCTAACTACTGTTCAAATTGTAGATTTAATTTTTGTTTTACATAAATGAATACAGCTATGTATTGCTAATTTCAGTTCTTACATAAATTTATAGATACATTTACAGCATGCCGGCAATCCCTGAATTCATAGGAATTGCTAATGATGAATACGTACCTCGGTTAGTTTTCTTGTGTCTTCTTTCTGGTCTTCAGCTCTTTTTTAGAATAGTAAAAAATGACATCAAGATAATGGTGTTAGCCAAAATATTCATATGTAATGCTTAAATATATGAATAAGGATCATTGAAATATTATTTGAGCTATCTGAAAGTAGTTCACTTTCATTGAGAACAATGGAAAAACTTGAGTGGTTGAATGGTATTTTGTTACTCCTCCGTTCAGTGAATTGCACTACTTAAATTAAGTTATATAGACTAGATTAGCAGATTGGTTGACTGTGCATGGGAATAACCATAGTGCCACCAGAGTGAGAACCTTAGCCAAAGTAGTAAGTGAGCTGCCGTGAAAAGGGTATGCGCTGGCATCCCCGTGGATTGTCGAGCATCGCTAATAAGGGTTGAGTGCTATGTTAATATTATTGCACAAACCCTGTCGAGGGGAGTCTGAACCGGGGCTTCTGTAACTTAGTTGGTGTTGCAATAACCAATTAATCTGACAAAGTACCACAGCTGATTTTCCAAATATATAAAGTCGTGAAGTCCAAATCCGATTGACCCATATAGAAGAAAGGATAAGCATATTATTGTGTATATATCTTAATGTGGACAAAAGCCTTTCTTTAGGGTATGAATGGGCTATAGAATATTAATTAATATCTAAAAATATATTGTAGTGGCCATGTTCACTTCTCTTATGATCCATCTTTTTTAGCTTGTTTTTTCAGCCGGAACAAGTGTTTTTCTCTCACAACAAATCAGCCAGAACAGTGTTTCGGCTTATTTTTTCAGCGAAACGAACGGGGCCACTGAACAGAGGGAAAAAAACTTAGCCGGATGGTAACACCGTGGCTCTAGACAACTAGGGCAGTATCTAGATCAACCGAACTTCAGTTCAGAAGAGGTCACACCGTGCGAAGAGGCATAATTTTCTCTCTTAACTTGGCAAAAAACACTTACTATAACAACTTTAATTCAGGGAAGAACAGCAGTCCATAAGTCCATAACATGCAGACTACCCAGGCTTAGCGTATTGATTATGAACACTGAACGAAGGATGAGTGTATCACTATATACATAATAAATAGATGTAGATGTCATAGAAACGCACTGGTTACTGTTCATCGTCGTATCAGGATATGCACTAAATAGTTACACAATCCAGGAGATTGTCAGCAAGAGAGCTATTGGATATATTGCTGAGTTTTATGTTGTGAGTTTCATTTCAGATATTGATTTCGAAACGATAGCAAAGTTGTTATTTTTTAAGGTTGGCATAGCTGGTTGTCTTCCTTTTTTTATCAATTATCATTAGGACCTCAAATAAAAGACCCTTTTATGTTATGCTCTTGCTTCACACAACTTTCACAATGGAAGTAAATTTGTGGCCAACTAACTCTGTTGTCTCAGATTTATCATAATCTGATCTAATTAGGGGTAAGCTCTTTATTAAGTGTAATCTGAAACATATTAGCTAGTGTGTGAGTATGTAAAGAGGAAATAATATATCTTAAAGCCGTAAGTAATTATTAGAAAATAAGCCATAATACCAAATGTGTTAGGCATAATCCTGATACCGGTAGATAGAAAATCTAGACAATCAGTTTCAGAACTTAGGGATGCATATCTTTTCTATGGATTTTACAATTTCTTGTATGAACAAGTGCATACACACTGAATCATCTAGCGTGTACTATTCACGTCTTTGAAGCACGGAGAGGCTTGGATGGCCGCTCCAGCGCTGCTTCCCGGGCGGCCAGCAACGACACTGCCTGATTGGAGCAGGGACGAGAAGCTTCACAGGCGACCATACAACGGCTGGCTCTGAGTATGGCCTGCCTCCGTGTGGATTTTGTAGGGTAGTAGCCCTTCCACGAAAAATCATGAGCACCCACAGTTGTAGCAGAGATGCAGCTTACTGGAGGGTTGACGGCGGGAGTGCTTGCGGGTGGGACACAGAGGGATGACGCGGAGGCGCACTGGGAGGCCGGAGGAGGGTCGCGGCGCAGAGGCACGTCCGGTGCGTATGGAAGGGCACAACGGCGCGGAGGCCACGGAGCTGAGTGTTGAGTGTTGACAACTATTCAGATGCTGGTTGTGTTGGTTGCTTCAGACTCCGGGATCGAAGCAGACCAGTTGAGTGGTTGGACCCGTTCAGTCTTGTTGCATTTCATTTCATTTCATATACGAGTAGAGTAGTATGTGTGTATCCTAGCCAGTCATTCTCTTTCTTTTTCTTGAACAGAAAAGAGACTGTCTAGAATAGTTCAAGAAAACCCTGCAGCAGCAGGCTGCAAGAGTAGAACGACCGCCAAGTCTGAACAGAGCAATTGACCGGTTCAGCAGCCATGATGTAGGTTGTATTGTAGTACATACAGCAGCTAGCGGGGCATTTTGTACGCACGCGCGGACGGACCGTCTGAATGCAAGAGGCCAAAGCATGAAGACAAGGAACGGGGAACGGTTCATCACGACGGACCCCTTCAAAGTTGTGACAAGCGACGTCAACGGGCTAAGCTAGAGAGCCTTTTTCGATCTGGAGGATTCACAGCCACAGTGTATAAGGGGCTGTGAGTGGGCTATATGCTGACGTGGAGGAGAGAGGAGGAGGAGAGAGAAGATAAGCGGGCTGTAAGCTTACAGCAACCTTATACACAAAAACCAAGAAGTTCCGTGAGACAGGCAAGTGAGCTGTAAGCCGGCTAACTATTATATGAGTAGGCGGATAGATTGGTTATAAGTTTCCATATAGCCAGCAGCTGGTTGTATTATTAGCCTTACTCTGAGACGAATAACGCTACATCTCGGGCATCGGCAACTATTCCAAGTATCATTACTACAGAACCTACTAACACTACCGAGTACCGACCTTATTATCCCAATAACCTACTAGGTGCTTTATAACTGGCAGCGATGAATTCTCGATCGCCGCCGGTTCTTAATAGAGATAGATGTCATTGTTGGTTATAAGTTCTAACCGACAATGATAATTACTGTCGGATATGATTAATATCCAGTAATTGTACTAGTATTCTCGACACCATCTCATTACGATAAACCATTTAGATCCAAACTTTTGTATTAACTATGGTTCGCTCTGATTTCAAGTCTGTCTGCACCTCATTTGTGGAACCCCTACTTTGCTCGTCATCCTTCTTCATCCTCCTCTTTTATCCGCTAGTGGGCTCCTCTCTCATACTCACTTCCTCCTATCTCACCCGCTAGTAGGCACCTCCTGCTTGAACTCCCCCTACGTGAGTCCCCCACTCCCCACTCGCTCGGTGGCAACACACTAGGCTGTCTACCCCAGCGCGAGCCCTCCCACATAGTCTTCTATGTTGGAGTAGAGGTCAGGTGGTGTAGGGCTCAACGGCGTGGGCCTGGCAGTGTGAAACCTAGCAAGCCATGGGGTCGACAGCACAAGGTGTAACAATACGGGTGTGATTGGTTGCAGAGCAAGCCTTGAGCTAGGATGGCTAGGCTGTGTAGGACGGAAGAAGTCGAGTTGAGTTCGTGTAGGTGGTCATGTTTGGTTGTCTTTGTTGTTGGTCCAGCACGAGACGAGGTTGTGTTTGGTTGCATGTATGCATTAGAGTTTTGAGTGTTTGACACATGGATCCATGCACCATGCGTGAATCAAGTCATCACGGCTCGCGAGGGAAGGAGAAATCCAGAAGACGGAGGCGTACGGGATGGAGAGGAGGAAAGGAATGAAACGAAGCAGGCAAACGGTGCGAGACAGGGAACCAAACAAGGCCAGAGTGCATGATGTGGTACCGGATGACCCTTTGGACGATCCGAGCAGGGCAACCAATCACCCCCCTACAAGACCCAGCGGTATGAGGCACAGGGCCTGTAGCACAATTCTAGCAATCTATAGCTTTATAGTTGAGAAGTTTTTTATTTGAACCGTTTAGAGTCCCAAATATTGTCTTAAGTTCATGAATTTTGAAATTTAAAATCTAAAATTTTGAAACAACCTCACATGTTGACATGGTCTATACCAAAATTGTTGTTCTCAATACAATCTACAACTCTGTAGTTGAGATTTTTTTTTAAATTTAAAATCATTTAGAGTAACAAATATGTGTTTTAAATTCATAGATTTTGAAATTCAAATTTTAGAATTTATAAACGACTTTGAATGTTCACATATAGTTAATACTAACAAAGTTGTAGTGACCGACCTGATCTACATGTTTGTTGTTAATAAGTTTTTGATTTGAGATTTTTTTTATTGTTTCAAATAGTTTTTTTAATTCACATAATTTGATATTCAAATTTTTTATTTTTTCAACAATCTTCAAGGAGACACATTCTATACTAAAGTTATAGTGCTTGAAAAAATTTAAAACTTTATAGCTGAAACTTTTTATTTAAGTTATTTAGTAGTCAGAGTTTTCAATATAAAATTATGAAATATGGAGACAAAAAGATAGCATATTGTCTATGGAAGATGTTTGTATGATCCTTTAGAAGCATGGGTACTAATGGGTTACTTGGTCTCTTCTCTTTATTTAGAATTTGTAAGGGACTGCTCCACTCAATTTTTTTTCAGCTTTACTTCCAACTTTGCTAGCCAAACAGGAACAACTCCACCAGCTCTACTCCAAAGAAAAAGTAGAGTTTGTGAAGCATCTAAAAAGGTACTCTATAAACTTCAGATTTTTTTGAGTTGCCCCACAATAGAGTTGGTGGAGTAGTTCCAAACAAGCCCTTAGTATAGGGCACAAATAAATTGAATGTCTTGTTCGAATCTCAGGTTCTTAAAACATAGAATAAAGAAATATGGTACGAATAAAATACGTAGATATCTTGAATATATATGGATTACAAATTAAGAAACTACAAGAATGAAAATTTAGTTGGAACCTAAGAAAAACATAGGAGTTCGATTAGAAAGAGTGACAAGGTTCTAAACATGTCATTCCATAAAGAATTTATAAGATCTAAAGAAAGATAATCCTTTGTTCCAAAAGTCTTCACAGAAAAATTTACTACAGGATTCCTTTGTACAAAAAATCCCATCTGTTTTTCCTTTTTCAAAGGAAGACTGAAAAAAATGAACCAATACCAGTCGGCACCTATGGGGCACGAAGAACCAATCGAAGTGTGGATTAATCTACTCGAATATGCATTTCTGACTTGGATCGCACACTGTATTTTGTAATAAACAAAGGCAAGCTGGGCTGCACGATTAGAGTTGACTTCTCTTTTTTTGGTTATTGTAGTACTACTGATAAGTTGCTACTTGTGCATATGGAGGAGTAAGCATGAAAGCATGATGTCGTCACGCATGGCAAAGTGGGGAGAAAACACGTTAGCTTTGTTTGTTCAACGAAGACATCTCTCTGACCCCAAATTACAGATGCCCTAATAAAAATATACTCCCCCGTGCAATGTCATTATCACTTCTTGAGAAGTCAAATATTTTTAACTTTGACTAATTATATATAAAATAATATTAATACTTATAATATATAATTAGTATCATTAAATAAATCATAGAATACATTTTTATAATAAAAATGTTATTTAGTGATATAAATATTGCTAATATTTACTACAAAAACCAGTCAAACTTACGCATCTCATAGCATCATTCTTTTTGGAGGCAGAGAGAGTATCTAGATTAGCGTGTGTGTGTGTTTGCATTGTGTTTTTCCTCTCTCTCTTCTTTTCTTCTTTCTTTGTGTGAGTTGTGATTAGCCTCTTCTTAATCTCTTGTCTCCTTTCAGTTCTTAATAATTTTCAGGGAGATTTGTCCTCACGGTTTTATTGTAATAGAAAAGTAAGATATTAGCTTTTCGTTTGGAGCTGTAGGCATCATTGTACATATATGGTCCAACTCTACTACCTTTAGCTTTAGCACTTTTCTAAAGACCTTTATTACCATTAGTCGAAGAAATTGTTTTGTTTTTAATCACTTTAGTTGACGCTTGACACTGCTGGCCATATACTCCCTCCGTCCCTAAATAACCGTCGTCATTGGTGTGTGTGCCGTAAGTTTAACTCGATTTGTAAAAAATACGTGCAACATTTGAATCTCAAAATAAATTTATTAAAAACTAGATTCAAAGATATTTCCAATGATACTAATTATTTACCATAAATATTAATATTTTTTAATATATATTTAATCAAAGTTGTTGGGAAGCGAAAACGACAGATATTTAGAGACAGATGGAGTAGGTATATCCTAGTCAATCCGCAACTGAATTCGATAATCGCCTTGTTGTACATTATGAAACTGTTGCTCCATAGTAGTTTGGGGGTCTGTTTAGAACACAAATGTTGTATACAAATAATTTTACATAAATCAGTTCATTCTCATTGAAAAAATACAGAAAAAGGGCGAAAACAGCCTGCATTTTAAGACCTGAAGGTGTTGATTTGTTAAAACCAAGATAATTTGGCAAAATACAATTATTCGAGCATTTTCCAAGGACGATTCACGGAGAAAATAGAGATGCACTTTTCTTTAAAATAAATAAAGACATGAGACACAACTTAGTTGCGCTTCAAATTAAGTTTTTCTGATTAGATACCCTGTGACAGATTGTCAACGAGCTAAACTAATTAAGCAATATCGTTGAACAATGGCATCTGGAAGCTGCTGGAAGAGCTACAAAGCTATGGGATCAAAGACAATGGGCAGAGGACAGAAAATCAAAATTAAAATACTCTGCTCTAATGGACACATTATTAGCTACTAGGGGAAGACTAATCATGCCACTCAAATTGTTCATTTATGTCCTTTTTAATATTTGCTTACCGCGCCAGCGGTAGCAAGGTTCCCAAGGGTTGACTTCAAACGTAAGTCTGTCCCACGTTATAAAGTCACAGCGCGTATAAGTTAGCCATAAAATGGTCGTACATATCTTTTGTTTGAATGAAGGGGTCCCACTCTCAAACCATCACAGCGTATCTTAAAGGGATATTTGGTCCTGAAGCAGTTCCCAGTCCATGGTATCATATTACACTCTCTAAAGTTGTGATGTTTTTTTATTGTATTGTAAATACAATTACCCAGCGCATAGTGTATATAAGTTGTTTTTTAAGCCAAACAAGCACCCTTTTTCGCTTGATCGTATCAGTCATGCTTATCAGACATGATACAGTGTTTTTCTCTCACAACAAAACAGTATCAGCCGGCTTATAAGCCACGGAAACCAAGCGAACAGCGTGAAGATTTATTGTATTCTAGATGTATTCCTCACTGAATTGTAGGCCACCCGAATAGCTCAGTTTTCACTGAGTTCGATTTTGTGTTCAAGTTATTTCACTACCAAGATAGTATAGCATTTATCTCTCTCCTCATTATGACATGGCAACAAAAATCTGTCTTTTTTAGTTTGTTGTTCAGCCGGAACAGTGTTTTTCTCTCACAATAAATCAGCCGGAACAGTGTTTCGGCTTGTTTTTCCGACGAAGCGAACGGGGCCATAGGATACATTGATACTACCCCATCCTTTCATAAACTCTTTCATGTGTGTATATATATAATCCACATTATCTTCGTACTCTAGTTTTTCCAGTAATTTTTTATTGACAGTAATCTTCGTACTCTAATTTGTCCAGTAATCTTTTATATATACATATATTTATAAAACACAATAAATTTGTGGTGTTATCAAAAAAATGATTTCATATATACATACGATTCCCATGTTCATAATAGTCTAAATATTTGAAAAGTTTTGCCAAATAAAACATTTCCAAAGATCGTGTAAATTTCTTTAGTAAATTTTTGTGACAGCGGAAAGGAGGTTTGGATAATGGGAACCTCATGCTTAAGTTGCCTGCCTTCGAACTGCCATTGTTTATGATTTTCAGAAAATCAAAAGATGTGTTTCCAATGATTTGAACCCAAAAATCAAGTTTCACGTGACCCCTCTCTACCATTACTACACTACACACTCACTTACATGAGCAAAGTATTATATCTTTTTCATTAACATTTTAGATTCTTATATTGAATATTTTGGTCCCTATATTATCTCAAATGAAAAAATGTTTCAACTACAAAGTTTAAATCAAGTACTACGACATTAGTATGGGGTGTGTCTCCAACCGAGATTGTTTGAACATTTCAAAATTTTAAATAACAAAATCTGCGAACGTGAAACAATTATTTGAGGCTCTAAATTATTGACACAGAAATTTGGTCCGAGACAGGAAGCCCTTGTCGACAAAATATGGTCGGCAGTCTATCGAGGGGTATACCCACGGTAGTAGATGAATCGGTGGAGGTACGCATAATAGAAGCCGGATGGTGACACAAGCGCAGAGACAAGCGATTTAGATAGGTTCAGGCCGTCTGATCGACGTAATACCCTACGTCATGTGTCTTTGGTGGATTGCATTCGAGGGGGTTTCCTACCCGTCTTATATAGTCTGGAGGATAGGGTTACAGGTCGGTTTAGGTCTAGATCTACTCGGCTATATGGTAAGTATTTACAAGGAATGCGATATCTATCATATCCGAACAGATCTTCCTTCATCGCCAAGATGTCTTCTGATTGCCTTGCGGTGCACGCCGATCAGAGCCGAGCACCGTAAGCCTTAATCTTATGTGCTGGACCTCCCCTGGTGGTGCGGCCCATGTCCATTGCCGTGGGTACCTAGGGTTATACCCACCACAGCTAGTCCCCGAGTGCTTTGTATCCGCTGAGCAACGCCGTCTTGAGCAGGTTCGAGCAGTTTAACTTGGAGTCAGACAGTTAATCTGGCAATCCGACCAGTTTAACTGGTAATCCAATCAATAAAATGAAGTGCCAACTAGTTTGACTGGTAATCCGACTAGTTTAACTGGTAATTTGATCAACAAAATAAAGTATCGACCAGTTTAACTGGTCAACAGGCCTCGAACATACTCAAGTAAGGCTTTCCAGAATGATGTAAGGAGCTCAATTTTAAAATTTTAAAAATTCTTCACCTTAGGTGAAGTGTACACACTTAGGCTTCGTTGGCGAAGTCAGTGATCATCATCCATGACTTAGTCAAGAGGATGTTAGTATGGATACATGTGCCGCAAGGTGCAATGTATACATTGTAGTCGCCAAGCATGATAATAGGTGAAGAAGACACCTGGTGTTAGGATCAAAGAATATCAAGGACTGAGAAAGAAAATGGGAACTTAGCCAACCGTTAAATTTGATACAAGCACCGCAAAGTGCAATGTATACATTGTAGTCCCCGAGCCTGATAGTAGATGAAGAATGCACCTGGTGTCAGGATCAAAGAAGTACAACGATGAGTTAATCAGAATAACTGAGTCCCAGTTTAGCCGAGCACACAGCCAGCCTCCAGCTTAGCTGAAGACCAGTAAGAGGAAAAATAGTACACTCACTGCTAGGTGAAATGTACACACTTAGTCCCCGAACCTGCTATATGATAGAGCAGCATCTTGTAGCAGGATCAAAGAAACAAGTGAAAAGGACAAAATCCCCGTGCTTAGCACTGGATATTGGAGTACAATTTGGAGAGTGTTGAGCACTTAAAAATAGAGAAAAAAATAGAGAGTGCTTAGCACTTTACCGTTGGAGCAAATGGAGAGTGCTTAGCACTATATTAGGGCAAAATTAGAGAGTGCTTAGCACTTGACCGTGGCGAAATTTGGAGAGTGCTTAGCTCTTGACCGTGGCGAAATTTGGAGAGTGCTTAGCACTATATCAGGCGAAATTGGAGAGTGCTTAGTACTATGCCATGGAGAACATAGGATAGTGCTTAGCACTTGACCATGGCGAAATTTGGAGAGTGCTTAGCACTTGACCGTGGTGAAATTTTGGGAGTGCTTAGCACTTGACCGTGGCGAAATTTCTATAGTGCTTAGCACTTGACCGTGGCAAAATTTGGAGAGTGCTTAGCACTTGACCGTGATGAAATTTGGGGAGTGCTTAGCACTTGACCGTGGCAAAATTTGGAGAGTGCTTATCACTTGATCATGGAGAACATAGGAGAGTGCTTAGCACTTAACAATGAAGAAAAAATGGAGAGTGCTTAGCACTTCACCGTTAGAAAAAAATTGGAGAGGTAAACCGACAAAGCAGGCTCAGACGTTCAATATGCCCGGAGGCCCATTAAATCGGCCCAATAACCATTGATGGAGAAGTTGGAGGGGTGCGAATGACTTGGCGGAGTCAGCGCAGTTTCCCAAAAGCCATAAAGGTGAACGGCCGGGGTTGAACCATATGAATACGCCCGCCGCGTCACACTTCCCTCATTTCTCCTAGCACGTCTTCTTTGTTGCAACCGCAAAATATTCGACGCTTCACCTTTGCACACCCTGCCACAGTCGCATTACAACCGCAGCGCCTCCTCAATCCAATCTAAGCGTAGCCAAATTGAATCAGACCCAATCCATGGCAAAGGGTGGGAAGAAACATAGCCGCTCGAGCCCGAAGAAGTTAGGGAGGGAGGCGGTAGAGAGTACTGCGCGAGGTCCACCACGACTAGGAGTGGGTCAGATCTACCATCACCCAGGAGACCCTAGAAGAAATGGTGTTCAAAGGCATCCTTCAAGATCAAGTAACCGTAGGATGGCGCCCCGCTGTAGGTGAACCATTCCCAACACCCGATACCAACAAACTTGTTGTATTCGAGGCTTATTTCATTCATGGATTTGGGATTCCTGCACATCCTTTCCTATGGAAGCTTCTTAGCTATTACGACATTAACCTTTGCCATCTCCATCCCAACAGCATTCTTCATATCTCCCTCTTCATCAATCTGTGCGAAGCATTCATCGGAATCGCTCCACACGCTATTTCTTCTGCCTCAAACCCGTCTGTGGATCTAGGTCCCCCAAAGTGGTCAGCGGAGTTTATCTATAGCTGAGGGATGACATGGTGAAGGAATACATACAAGTGCCTCTCAACACATCGTTGAAGGGATGGATTGTTAAGTGGTTCTATATCCGAAATGTTGAACCGATCCTACCGGCCGACATAGACCATTTAGTACTACCAAGCGCAAACTGGTCAACAAGACTGACCAGTTCAGAGATGACCCACGTTGATGAGCTTCTACAAATTCTGGGTCAGATGCGTAACAATCTTGATGGAGTTGGTGTAGCCATCAACTTCATCGTACGCTGGATCCAGCTGAGCAAGGAGAGGTTCCACCCCACGTATGAATATATAGGTGATGAAGACACCACTCGGGAAGCCCCCAAGAATATAAATAAGGGCGACACCAATATTCGCCTCCTAGAGCTCTTTTCAAGTAACACCAAACTGAGCAACATGGGGCAGCGAGTGGCATACAGCATCACGAATCCACCACCACCCATAAGAGTGTACCATTGGCAGTCCTTGTAATGTCAAATCTTGTTGATGTTGAAACGTCTTCTTGAAAACTTGTGGACAGGATCATGCTATATATGTCTCCGACGTGTCGGATGGGACCTGGCCGAAGGGCGTAGATGCCCGTGCAGCCCAAGCTCTAGCCGGTCCTCCTTTGGAGAGCAGCTCATCGTCCTCATTCAAGGACGTGGTGGAGAAAACTCCTAGGCGTCATCAGCCATCGCGTGGGAAACAACTAGCTCGAGCAGAGCCAATGAAGAAGAAGAAAAAACCAAACACTCTACCACCATGCAAGAGTGGTGGAATCTCAATTAGAGAGCCTTCGTCATGCCAACAAGTCATCGTGGACTGGTCGAATGATGAAGACATAGGCGAGACATTGCAGGAATGAGCTGGCGGATGACCGCTCCAACACCGACCGCTAGACCCTCCGACCGACCAGCTCGAGGCGCAGCCGACCAGAGATCCACTCGGGGCGAAGTCACTAAGCCTAGATGAGGGGCTTCGGTCGGGAGAGCCACCACGGTGAGGTCAGAAGCGCTGGGGGTGAACCGGCCACCTCCGGTGTTTTCAAGATTCGTGCCAACAACTGAAGGTCAGGGGAGCTCCAACAAGCCCCGATCATTTAGAGCTGCATGTAGGCGATCCAATGAGTAAGTGTCTCTACCCTAGACTTAGTCCAAGCATAACTAAAGTGGAAGTATGGATGATACGACATCATGTTGTAGGGAAGCGTCGACCGAGGAACTTCACCCAATCGAGATCGGCGATGGTCAGTAGGATGCCGAACCGAGCACCACAACTGTCGGTGCTTAGGGTGCTAGGGTGGGACAGCTAGAAGAAACATGAGAAATACCCAAAAACCATGCTGGTCCATGAGCCGAAGTCCCCGAGTGCCCGGAGCAAATGAATGAAGATGCTGCTATCGAGCCAACCAGTCGCCCAGAGCCAAGGGCCAGTCCTCAGGCTCAAACACTAGTGATGGATCTTGGCCCCTGTGTTTGACCACAAGCCAACCAGGCACCAAGGCAGGCAAGGGAGTTGTTGATGCAAAAGTGGATCTGCAAACACAAAGGGCTAATACCCGAAATCGATATCCAAAGCGTGCCAGTCGATTTGACCTGCTAATCGACAAGGATGAAGATACGAACACTTTGGTCCTGACAACAGCGATACGCCCGGAAGTCACGGCCAAGAGGTGCTCACGCGGAACTCAAGAATCGCCGAAGGTCGTACTGAAACGATGCAGCTCGCCGAATCAATGAGAACTCGTAAAAAAAGGAAAAATATGCAAATTGACGAAGTCGCCGAAAAGTAAGTAGATGCGAATAGGAGTAAAAATTGGTTTTGATATTGATTGATATTATCCCTATTACATTGCCCCTTACTCCATATTTATACCCTGATCTAAAGAGACACAACCAAACACAACTAGGACACCAATCCCATATCTAAGGAACACGTGACTCTTACATGAATCATACCCTAACAAATATAGAAAAGGAAATCAACTCCTATCTATTTCCCTGTCCGCCTTAATTACGATGGAAACCTCACCGTCCTCTTTCCCATCGGCATACTCCCTATTTCATCGGCAGTAGTCTTCAAGTCTTCCTTCATCGGCATACTCCCTGTTTCATCGGCAGTAGTCTTCAAGCCTCCCTTCATCGGCATCGACAATAATACCTCCAACCTCATCGGCAACGCCCGAGTCCAAATCAACCTTTCCATCGACCATCACCAGCTATCGGCAACCATCTTTTCAAACTGGCTTTCATCAGCTATCAAAGTATTCAATAACTTTCCCCTTGCCGATTAGTCCACTCCGATTATTTTGACACGTGCAAAAAACGGTGTCAACACATGCCCCCCAATTTCGGAGTATAAAATCATTAATGCTCCGAAATTTACTCCAGATAACGCTTGCCTTTGCCCGATTACCGTAACTCATTCTCCAAGCCAAAACTTGATTTGTTATCAAATCCAATCAAATCTAATCTTGATTCACGCACTTCAGTAAATATCGCACAATCGCCAACCACTCTTGCCTTAATTATGGTTAAGATACCAAAACAATAACCCATCGGCAAGATCTTAACATGATAATGCTGCCATTTTCAGAATTAAAATATCATGTATCGATATCCCTTCCAAGTCATGATTCCTTGTTATCAACTCATCTGTACAATCCCCTGATTATCGCGCAAACAGTTACCATATCCCTCTGAACCGCCTTGACCTATATGCGCGCGACATAGAGATAAGTCCAAAATACCCTTATTCTGGGCGGCTTATAAATAGATTTCTCCGGAACCCTCATTTCCTATCTTCAGCCTCCAATCCTTGGCATTCTCTCTCTCCGGCGGCGACTCCGACGAACAACCGCGCGACCTCAACCAACAAGAACCCTTCTCCGGCGCTAACTTCAAGTTTCCGGCTCGTACCTCCACCTTCCTCAAGACAATGGCCATCAACTTCGACGTCCCCGCGGTTCGCTCCACTTCCATTACCTTTTACTTTGATCTTTTTTTTTTTTGCAAATTCATTCAGTTGGTGATTTTTCCTTTCTTCTGTCTTCTGAATTCCATAACCTTAGGAACTGCGCAACAAATTAATTATCCCAACCGATCAGCCGCACGTCCAATGCCTTGGACCAATGGGCAACCCAGATCCAACCGATCTGATCAATGCAGAGGTTAACAGAATCCCCTTTAGAGCCCAAAATTTCTCTCTGAATTTGTGGAAAGACACATTCCGATCTTGGCCCAAAACCACCAAAGGGTGGAAAGATTGGTACTTGAGGGTTAATAGATCGATGCAAGTATACTGGGCAGAACGAAGGTTAGACCAATGCATCAGGCTCTCTATTGCCGATATGCAGAAAAATGAATCAATGATAATTGTAGCTGCTTATTTCTGGTCAGACACGACCAATACTTTTATGTTTGGACATGGCCCAGCTACTCCTACACTTGCCGATGTCCACATGCTTACTGGCTTGGACATCTCAACTGCCGATGAAGGCTCCATCTATGGTAGAAAGTCTGAATATAGGGTAAATACCCGCAACATCGGCGGTTGGACAGGATATATTCAAGAATACCAGAAAACCGGGACACTTAGCCAGAGGGAACATGCCACATTCCTGAATATGTGGTTAGAAAAATTTATCTTCTGTGGTCGATCAGTAGGACCAACCAACGCCTTCCTCCCTGCAGCTGAACTTTTGGCTAATGGCGTAAGGTTTCCTCTTGGCCGATACCTTCTGAGCTCCACTTATCATCTTCTTCATCAAGTGTCTCAGAAACTTTTGCTTGGCGAACCCATCGGCAACCTGGGAGGCCCGTGGTGGTTTATCAACATGTGGCTGAATGCCCATATGCACAAACGTTTGCAATGGGACTTTTTCGCTCAACAATTCCCATGAGAAATTGCTGAAGACTATGTGCTCGGGGATGATGAATCGGCAACACGCTCACCCCTCAATTTTGGTGAAGCCATAATTGTCCTTCCTGGAACAGAAGCCAACGAAGACCAAATCGGCAGATTCTTTCAAAGCTTCTACAATGGTCTTTCTCGTGATCATAGGGCCTGGGTGCCTTATATCGACGAAGAAAACAGATTCCCCCTTCTTTTCAACTTTGCCGATGACACTCTGAATCAAGATAATGAGCTCATGATGGCTATCATCACTCCCAGGGCAATTCCAGTAAACACATTCGGCAGCGGGAAAAACACCAACATTACATATGAATTTTACAACCCATCGGCAGTATCCCGCCAATTGGCTTTTGGGCAACTGCCAATCAAACTCTGCTTTGCCGATGTGATCAAACCTAGGGAAACAATCACCTGCGGAACAGACTGGAACAAGGTAGTACAACTCTCCCCCGATGCCGATACTACAGATGTTGATATATCCACCTGGACACCAATATCTTTCATCACCGAGTCATATAAGCAATGGTGGCGAGAGTGGAAAGAACAACTGTTCGCAACTTCTGTTCACACATATCGGCACATGATCGACCCTGAATATGCCATCCCTGACGACGCGGTAAGTTTCCTTTAACTCCCTTCTGCTTTTCCCTTCATATATCAGTAACTGACTCTCTTGTAACAGGTTAACAACCCAGCACCATCGGTGAGTAAAAGTGGGAAACCCTTCAATCTCCGGCCTGTTTCCCCAACATCGCTGATCGGCTACAACGCTCCCACCTTAGCCGCTTTGACCCACCAGAAGATTCGTACCAAGACCATCACTTCTAAGTCCAAATTGGCTATATCCAGGGCTACTCCATCGGCCGCTGCTACAACCTTGGTCAAAGCATTTAAGGTAACAACCTTGATTATTTTCACTTATGCCGATCACACACTGTATTAACCTTAATCATCAGGGGGTAAGAGCTGCTACTGGATCGTCATCGGCAATTCCGCCGATATCAAGCACCACTCCTTCAGAGGTAGCTTCTTGACTTTACATTTTATCTGTTAAATATCATATCTTACACTTGTTTTGCAGCAACAATTGGGTACATCGGCAAACATACCAGATGTCCAAGCTTTACAACCAACAAGTGTCGATGCCCCCCAGCCAATCGTTGCCGATGCTCAAGCAAAGCGCAAAGCTTCAACAGATACTGAAGCACAGCCAAAACGACAAAGGTCTATGCCGATCCCTACATCTGCCCCAATGTCATCGGTCATCATACCTCAAGAGCCCACCACCGATGAAGTCACAGAGGATATCCCATCGGCAAGCTCAGCCGATCCCCCACACGACATACTCCAGGTTGCTTCCTCCAGTCAGGCACAGGAAATTGCCTTGAAATAGGTAAACCAATCAGCCCATCTGATTTTACAATACTCATACTTACCCCTAACTGATCTCCTTTTCTCTCTCTCAGGAACAAGATTCCCCGAACAGCTTATTTTCCTTTGCCATTGACATTTCTGACGACGATGGAGAGGAGACAAGTTCTTCTCTTGCACTGGGAACAATATCGGCAGAGACTAAATCCAAGTTGGAAATCCTCCTGAACTTGCTACAGCAAGGAACCGCCCAACTGGTAGATGATTCGGACCCCGCAAAGGCAATTTTCAAAACAATTCGTGGCCAGGTCCCTGCCGATGTTGAAGAAATACTCTTCCCAGCAGCTCACTTAGAAAGCCGCCAACTGCAATATCAACGGGCTGCTCAGCGCATTGCCGATAGAGCAGCTCAAGCTCAACTTAAAGAAGAGATGCTACAACTGAAACAAATCGCTGATGAGAAGCACAAGGGCATCGTCAACTTGCAGACTTCGGGTGCTGTACTTAAGCAGAAAATCTTGGATCTATCAGCAAGGAAGGTAGCTCTATTGGCTGAATTGAAAGAAATCGACGCAGCCTTAACTCATGCTCAACAAGAAGACAGCCAGCTACCCAATGCCGTCAAAGCCCTTCAGCAAGAAAGAGATATCCAAGCTCGCAAAGCTTTAGCCATGAAGAAAAAACTCAAGCCTGTGGAGGGTGCTGCCGATGACGATATCAAAGAAATGGAGGAAGCCGACCAGATTCGCCTGCGTGCGATATTAGCTATCCAACCCTTGTTGAACGTGTAATCTTATTTATTGTATCGGCACTTTATGAGACATTGACACCCTTGCATAATTCTAGCCGATAGTACTGTTATCGGCACTTATACTTTTATGCATCTGTCCAGATACTAGGGTAATATTTCTTTAAATATTTTCCATTTAACGCTCTGGGAAACACAACCCCTTCGAGGGTTTCTAAAATATATGCATTACCAGGAATAGACTGATTTATCCGATATGGACCTTCCCAATTAGGAGACCACTTTCCAAACTTTGAACTTTTAGTCCCAATCGGTAAAATCAACTTCCAGACCAGATCTCCATCGGCAAACTCTTTTACTTTCACCTTCTTGTCATACCATCTAGCTACTCTTTTCTTATTTTCTTCGATACTAACTAAAGCCCTTAACCGATGACCCGCCACATCTTCCAACTCATCCTTCATAAGAGTATTATAATCATCGGCTGTCAGCTGATTTTGAGAACGTATTCGTCTAGAGCCAACCTTAATTTCCCAAGGCAATACTGCATCGTGTCCATATACTAACTGATAAGGCGTTACTTTGGTTGCACCATGACATGACATCCGATATGACCACAAGGCTTCATTTAATACTGTATGCCACCTCCTAGGATTTTCTTCAATTTTGCGCTTAATGAGTTTGATGATCCCTTTGTTAGAAGCCTCAGCTTGACCATTAGCTTGAGCATAATATGGAGAAGAATTTAAAATTTTAATTCCCATACCTACAGCAAACTCATCAAATTCTCCTGATGTAAACATAGTACCCTGATCGGTAGTGATAGTCTGAGGAATACCAAATCGGTAAACAATATGCTCTTTCACAAAATCAATCATATTGACCGATGTCACCTTTTTTAAAGGAATTGCCTCAACCCACTTTGTGAAATAATCGGTAGCAACCAGAATAAATTTATGTCCCTTACTCGATGGCGGATAAATCTGACCAATGAGATCAATAGCCCATCCCCGGAACGGCCATGGTTTGATTATAGGATTCATAGCCGATGCAGGCGCTCTTTGAATATTACCAAACTTTTGACACCCCTGGCATCCCTTAAAATATTTAAAACAATCTTCAAGAATAGTCGGCCAATAGTACCCATTCCTTCTGATCATCCATTTCATCTTGAAAGCCGATTGATGTGCCCCACATACTCCTTCATGAATTTCACCCATCAAGCTTTTCGATTCATCATTGCTAACACATCTGAGTAAAACTCCATCTATAGTTCGATAATATAATTCATCGTCGAGGAGCACATATTTGGTAGCTTGGAACCTTATACGTCTCTCAACCTTTCTATATGGATCCTTTAAATAATCGACAATCTCCTTCCTCCAGTCATCGGTATCAACTGCCGATGTTAGCACTTCCTGAATAGGCTGATACCCTGAAGCATGCTGAGCTAGTCGATTAGCTTCCTCATTATGCAATCGAGAGATATGTTCAAGACGAAAATCTCTAAATCCTTTCAATAATTGCAAACACCTTTCATAATACGAAATCAAAGCTTCACTTCGGCATTCATAAATTCCAGCCAATTGATTTATAACTAGCATAGAATCACCAAAGATTTCAACAACATCGGCACGTATCTCCTTCAGCAATTCTAACCCCTTTATCAAGGCTTGGTATTCAGCTTGATTGTTTGTCGTTGTAGCAACAATCGGCAATGAAAACTCATACTTCTTTCCTTGAGGTGAAATTAACACAATGCCGATACCTGCTCCTTCACCACATGTGGACCCATCGAAGAAAAGTGTCCAGGGAGCAACTCCCCAGAGAATCCACCGTATTACAATGCTGAGTGACAAATCAGCCATCACTTGCCCTTTAACTGCCTTAGTTGATTGTAACGTAGTTCAAATTCTGATAATGCTAAAATCCACTTTGCCGATTCTACCACTTAATATCGGCATCGACAGCATATACTTGACCTACATCGTCTTTGCATATGACCGTACATTCGGCAGATAACAAATAATGCCTTAATTTGACACAAGAAAAGTATAACACGGACACTAATTTTCTCGATGGCCGAATACCTCATCTCAGCATCCCACTCATCTGCTCTTGCTCAAATAATAAATAACACGTTCTTTCCCTTCAAATTCTTGAATACGAGCTGAATCGATAACTGTATCATCAGCTGAACAATATAACCTGAAGGCTTCCCATGTTGAGGTGGAACTAGCACTGGAGGATTTGATTCAAATATTCTTAATTTCATCGAAGGGCTAACTTGCTGCTTCAAGCTCCCCATACAAACTCCTGATCAGGCTTTCAATTTAAGTAGTGGACTGAAAGCCTTGATCTTACCCGACAGATTAGATATGAATCTTCTAATGAAATTAATCTTACCGATCAAAGATTGCAATTCAGTCTTATTGGCAGGAGCAATCACCTTGTTAATTGCATCAATAGACTTCCTACTGATTTCAATGCCCCGCTGGATGCACCATAAAACCCAAGAATTGTCCTGCCGATACACCGAATGCACATTTATTAGGATTCATCTTCAATCCATGCTTCCTTGTGCACTCCAGTATTTTCGCAGATCGGCCTAATGTGCTGTGATATCTCCAGACTTAATCACTACATCATCAATGTAGATCTCCACTAATGTGCCGATGTACTCATAAAAAATAAAGTTCATAGCTCCTTTGAATAAGTAGCACCGGCATTTTTCAAACCAAACGTCATGACTATCCACTCGAACAACCCCTACATGCCCTGGACATCTGAAAGCAGTCTTGGGAATATCTTCCTCAGCCATGAATATTTGATTGTAACCTGCATTACCATCCATGAAGCTGATAATTTGATGTCCAGCCTGCAGCATCAATCAACAAATCAGCAATCGGCATTGGATAGCCATCCATCGGTGTGGCTTTGTTGAGATTCCTGAAATCAATACAGACACGAAGTTTTCCATTTTTCTTATAAACAGGAACCACATTAGAGATCCACTCTGCAGTATCGACATTGCCGAATAAACTTTGCTTCAATTAATTTAGTTATTTCGGCCTTAATGTCAGGAAGTACATTAGGGTTGCATCGGCGCGCTGGCTGCTGATGTGGCCGAAATCCAGATTTGATAGGTAACCGATGTTCAACTATCGATCGGTCTAATCCAGGCATCTCAGTATAATCCCAAGCAAAACAATCTTTATACTTCTTTTAACAAATCTAGTTATTCGCTGCTTACACTTGGAATCTAACTTAGCACTAATAAAAGTAGGTCTTGACCTATCACCATCACCGATATCTACTTCTACTAAATCATCTGCCGATGTGAACCCTTGACCTAATTTTCCATCATCGGCAAACCTATCCATTAAAACTCCTTCTTCAGAACCGACTGCTTGGATCGGTGGAATTTCATAATCAGGCAACTCTAAGGAACTCTTTTTCCCAAGCTTCTCCTGATATGCATTTAGTTCGCTCATAAGTATCTGATTCTGCCGATGCGATGATATAAGAGGAATCACCAGGGACGAACCTCAATCTTATCCCCAATCCACTGTACGAGGCATTGATGCATTGTAGAAGGAACACAACAATTAGCATGAATCCAATCCCTCCCTAGAAGCAGATTATATGCACCCTTGCCGTTGATAACAAAGAACGTCGTTCGGCAAGGTTTTGCTGCCGATGGTCAATTCAACGCACACTGCCCCTTTAGCCGGTGACACATTGCCTTCAAAATCTTTCAAGCATCATATCGGTTTTGGTCAAGTCTTGATCTCCCTTACCAAGTTTTCGATACATCACGTAAGGCATAATATTAATCGTAGCCCCTCCATCAATAAGTACCTTAGACACAGGCTGCCCATCAACTCTGCCCTTTCACAAACAAAGCCTTAAGATGCTGTCTCTCGTCATCGGTAGGTTTCTCAAAACAGCCATCATTGGATCTAGTGTAACTGAGCTACTTGATTCAGAGAGAACAACTTCTCCTCATTATCAGATAGTGCCAGAAAACTCCATCGGCAACATGAATACCATATTAACATCTGCCGATGGACCCTTATTTTTGTGTTTTACCTGCCACTGCTGATGACCGGACCTCTCATTGGAGGAATTTTCCTCTTGGTATAAATCCTCCTGACGCTCACGTTGCATCCTCCTTCTCTGTGTCTTTGTTAGACCCTCCTGGGCACCATCGAGGAAACTTGGTTTTCCAAACGGCTGATAACAGGTCCTAGTTCGGTTCTACACGACGTATATTAGGGTCCCTGTAGAATATTTCCTCATCGGGAAACTCTTGCATTTGCCATTTCCTCAAGCTCCTCTTGATTCCTTGGAAAATATCCAGCGCGTTTACCAAGCCTTTCATGTACACTAAGTCTGCCCCCCAGCCGATCATGCACCTGATGCTCTGCCTCTGATCGGCTCATTGATAGATAAACCCTGATTACCAGGTTGAAACCTCCTTTCTGACCGATTGACCCCATAATAACCATTACACTCAGGGCAATTTTCAACAGTTGGCAATTTAATACCTTCTTCCCAGCAATGGATGAAAAACGGCACCTCCAATGATCTTTATGCCGATTCCATTCTTCCCTGACGTCTTCTTTCTTGCTGTTGTCGATATCGATCATTACGCTGACGCCAACCCTCCTGCTGCCTTCGATGAGTAATCACAATGCCAGGTCGAGGAGGATTTTTGGAACTACTGCTTTCTCCTAGCAAACCCTTACTTTTTGCATCATCGGTAGTTATCCGATGTTGGGGATCCACTGACGCGTTTTTCTCAGCAGCCTCTGACGTCAATACCTTGGTCTTCCTTTGGCATCCAACATATTTGCTGGAAAAGGGTGTTGATCAATTTTCATCGGCTTCTGGGTCTTGGAAGTACCAAACTTAATTCTCCCAGATTCAATAGCCGATTGTAACTGTTGCCTGAATACCTTGCACTCATTTGTACTGTGTGAAGTTGCATTGTGCCATTTGCAGTACAAAATCTTCTTCAACTCTTCTGCCGATGGGATCACATGATTAGGTGACAGCTTAATTTGGCCCTCTTGAAGCAGAAGATCAAATATTTTATCGGCCTTGGTGATATCAAAGGTAAACTTTTCTGGCTCTTTTTGACCAAAGGGACATGATATCGGCTTTTTATTCTTAACCCACTCAGCTAAGCCGATAACTGGTTCTTCATCAGAGTCAGAATCTCCTACTTCTTCAACAAATGATACCTTTTTACTCCAGTTCTTTTTAGGTTCAAAAACCCTAGTATCTTGATCAGAGATCCTTTGCACAAGATGACTGAGGCTTTCAAACTCCTGAGAAGCATATCTGTCCTTAAGATGTGGCAATAACCCTTGGAAAGCCAGATCGGCAAGCTGTCGATCATCCAGCACCAGGCTGTAGCACTTATTTTTTATATCTCGTAGCCTTTGTACAAAGCTCTCTACCGATTCATCATTACGCTGTCTCAATTTTACTAAATCGGTAAGCTTCTTTTCATGGATTCCAGCAAAGAAATACTTATGGAATTGTTTTTCTAGATCAACCCAAGTAATAATAGAATTTGGTGGTAATGAAATGAACCATGTAAATGCTGATCCAGACAAAGATGATGAAAATAATCGAACTCTTAATTCATCTCTGTTAGCTGCCTCTCCACATTGAATAATGAAGCGATTGACATGTTCCATTGTTGATGTATCATCTTGCCCAGAGAATTTAGTGAAATCCGGTACCTTGTACCGATTTGGGAGAGGAATTAAATCGTATGCAGGAGGGTATGGAGTCCGATAAGAATAAGTATTGACCTTGGGACTTTATCCCAAACTGATCCTTCATAATTTCTGCTATCTTATCGGCCCAAAAAGCATCAGCCTCCTGCTGACGAACTGGTTGAATTTCTATAGGAGGTGCCTGCTGACATCCCTCCACATATCTTTGTGGCCCACGATCTCCAGCAATCGGCATATTTGCCGTTACTTGTGGTCCATTAGCCTGTTGGAAAGGATTCATCGGCTGGGCTGCCGATGCCTTGATTCTGGAAACCAGCTTGCATATGACCTTGTTGAATCCCTGCAACCTGCTGATTTCGCTGAACTGTATGTTGAACAGGTAACTGTCCTGACCAATCATTATTAGAACTCATCGGTACAAAACTTACCGATGGCTGGTAATTTGCTGATATTGTTGGATAATTATAACTGGTTTGAGGCATGAACTGAACCCCAGTTTGACTCATAGCAGGGGCTTTCTGCTGCATCGGCAGTAAGCTCGCCGATGGACTTGAATTGAATGTTTGAACCATAGGCATCTGGAAACCTCCTGGAGTTGGTTGCACAGAAGTAGTTGCGGCATATTGAGGCACTTGAGCCATCGGCGAAACGGCCGATGGTATAGGCGCTCTTCCTACTGCATCAAACACTTGAGGCAATCTAGGATTGAAAGCAGATGACTCTGGAGGCATGCCATATCCCCTACCAATTAGTAGGAATCTGGCTATTCTGAGACACAGGGCCTGACATAGCTGATGCCAATAGATCTGTATTAAGCTGAACTCGCCCTCCTGGTAGTACCTGATCTGATTGTATCGGTGTAGATTGAATATTAGGTGAGCCTGCCAATACTGGAGGGGAAGTGACTTCTGTACCCACAACGGCCGAAGGAGCCGATGGAGTTTTAACAGATGCCGGCTCTGGTTGATGATAGGCAGGCCCAACGTAATATGGTGCCGCTTGTCCTTCTTTGAGAGTTCGAACCACAGCATTATGAACAAGTATTGGACAGCACATTGGAATGATTAATCAAAGCATGATTTACTGCAGAATTAACCATCTCTTGAAGTTTACCAGGATTGGAGTCAAAGGTAACCTGCCGAGGCAACGGCAAATCTTGCTTCTGGATGACTTGTCCACTCTTGTTCAAGCTAAACGACCTCAGACAAAGCTGCTTGTATTCTTCTACAGCCTTTTCCATAGCCTGCCTCTGTTCTTCCTTGAGATCTTCTTCTGATACTGCGATAATGTTCCCTGAATCGATCTCGGAATTGAACATATTGATTGATCTGTCCCACCGAGCGTGCCAAAAGATGTGTTGATGCAAAAGTGGATCTGCAAACACAAAGGGCTAATACCCGAAATCGATATCCAAAGCGTGCCAGTCGATTTGACCTGCTAATCGACAAGGATGAAGATACGAACACTTTGGTCCTGACAACAGCGATACGCCCGGAAGTCACGGCCAAGAGGTGCTCACGCAGAACTCAAGAATCGCCGAAGGTCGTACTGAAACGATGCAGCTCGCCGAATCAATGAGAACTCGTAAAAAAGGAAAAATATGCAAATTGACGAAGTCGCCGAAAAGTAAGTAGATGCGAATAGGAGTAAAAATTGGTTTTGATATTGATTGATATTATCCCTATTACATTGCCCCTTACTCCATATTTATACCCTGATCTAAAGAGACACAACCAAACACAACTAGGACACCAATCCCATATCTAAGGAACACGTGACTCTTACATGAATCATACCCTAACAAATATAGAAAAGGAAATCAACTCCTATCTATTTCCCTGTCCGCCTTAATTACGATGGAAACCTCACCGTCCTCTTTCCCATCGGCATACTCCCTATTTCATCGGCAGTAGTCTTCAAGTCTTCCTTCATCGGCATACTCCCTGTTTCATCGGCAGTAGTCTTCAAGCCTCCCTTCATCGGCATCGACAATAATACCTCCAACCTCATCGGCAACGCCCGAGTCCAAATCAACCTTTCCATCGACCATCACCAGCTATCGGCAACCATCTTTTCAAACTGGCTTTCATCAGCTATCAAAGTATTCAATAACTTTCCCCTTGCCGATTAGTCCACTCCGATTATTTTGACACGTGCAAAAAACGGTGTCAACAGGAGTCCCCCGAGGTGATTGAAGAAATTGAGCGTGAAGCGCCAAATACCCGGGATCCTCCTCCTTAGCTTTTGCGGACCTTCATGTGCCGTGGAGATATGATAGAGGTGGTGGAGGATGAGGAGGCGAGCGAGTAGGTGAAGGAGCTCACGGTGGCACTAGCATCAGTGTCTGGCTAGATTGAAGTAAGTTAGTCTGCACGACCAATTGAAGTTGGAGATTACACTAGTTAACTGTTGTTTGCCATAGGAGCTAATGAAGATATCTAAGAACTGCGCACACCAGCTAAAGTGGGCAGCTCCATCAATTGCTGAGAACTAGAGGCTGCATGAGTTTGTGGAGACTCTAGAGAAGATGTTGGCTGAAGCGCACACTGATCTGGAGAAGTTGCAAGCAGAAAAGACGCAACTAGAGTCGGAGAACTAGGAGTTGATGAATTAGCTAGGCGAAGGCATAGACTATGAGAAAAGTAAGGCCTTAGGCCCCATGGTGTATTGCTTTCATATCCTCAATTCACCCATGTCGGTAGTAATCTTTCATTGGTGTAGAACTTCATGAAGCAAAGAAGCGGACGGAGATCAAAGCATGCCTAGCGCGTGATGCCAAGGTGGAGGCGAAGACCCAAGCTCTGCTAGTGCATGAATCCAAAGCGCTAGCAGAGAAAGAAAGAGATGAAGCTCTGACAGTGAAAAAACAACTCAACGAAGAACTAAATCATAAGTTATTCCTTATGTCAATACCCCTCTTGCTATGAGAAACATGTTTAAGATGATTTCCCTTCTTGTCTGCAGTGATCCAAGCCAATAGTTAGGCATAGTTCCACGACTTTGAGCTCTGGCAGGAGGCCAATAAAGAAAAGTTGAAGACCATCTCCAACGGGATAAAACCCATGCTGGATCTCATCGACCAAGAAGTGTCGGAGCCCAATAGAGCACCATGGCCACACATCATCGTGGAGTGGTGCAAGTCGACGCTGGAGAACTCCAAGCACTATGATCATGGCGTCGCTTGTTCTGCTGCAGGCCATGCATTGGTGGTTGTTCGGTCAATCTATCCCTCGGTGAAACTCAAACAAATTGACGGTGGCTTTGCCCAAAATCTGAGCGATGAGCAAATCACCGTGCTGGAGGAGGAGGTGTCCGATTTGGCGATCAAACTAGCGGACGACATGGATCTGTTCGGCGATGCTGGCAATGAACCATGACAACTTAGAATGTAATAGGCTTGTCGACATTATGCCGAGCAGTTGTAAATGAAACTTTAGTGTTTAGTACGTATAAAGTGTTAATATTTAATATTAATGATGCATTGTTAGTTCTTTATCTTGTTATCAGCCCAGCTATCCCACACCCCATGGTGTAAAGAGCTTAGCTCCTGTGCACGCTTAGGAATATAGGAATCACCGATGAGCCACTACCGACCACCCATGACGCAGAGCGCTCTTACCCATGCATGTTTAGGTGCTAAATCGAGAACAGGACTACTTCTGGATAACACGAATGAGAACATGGCTAGTCGGCAAATCGAATGGTGATAAAATGCATCATCTTAAAGATGTTTAGCATGGAGAAACATAAAAGATAATTAGAGGAAAATTACGGAGAAAACAACAGATGGAGAAAACGTCATGGAGAAAATCATTATTGAAATGCATAAATACATAAGGGGTACATATCTTAGTAGGACGTCTCAAGGATAGAAATGCCTAAGGTGTTCGATGTGCCAGGAGTTAGGGATGTCTACGCCATTGAAAGGATCAAGATGCCCAAGAGGGAGGGTGAATTGGGCTAATTCTAAATTTTTTTGCAATAATCAAATCCTATGGATAGCCCAATTAACCCCTTGTGCCTAGAAAAGTGTTTATATCAAACTAATGCACAACAACCTCTCAACCTAAGTTCCAAACTTACTCTAGCAAGCAATTCTTATGGAAATGAAAACAAGTATTGAATTGCTCAAAGTAAATGCTCAAAGTAAGTGCTCAAAGTAAATAGAGAGAGAGAGAGGAACGCGGCGATGTTTTGCCGAGGTATCGGAGAGTCACCACTCCCCACTAGTCCTCGTTGGACCACCTGCGCAAGGGTGTAGCTCCCCCTTGATCCGCACAAGGATCAAGTGCTCTCTACGGGTTGATTCTTCGACACTCCGTCGCGGCGAATCACCCAAAACCGCTCACAACTTGAGTTGGGTCACCCACAAGCTCCGCCGGGTGAACACCAAACTCCCAATCACCACCAAGCCGTCTAGGTGATGGCGATCACCAAGAGTAACAAGCACGAACTCTCACTTGACCACGCGAAGCCTAATGAGAAGATGGATGCACACTTTGCTACTCTTGATTTGCTAGTGAGGCTACTCTCTTGGATTCTCGAATCCCAAACACCTCACTAGGACCTTGCTCTTCTTGGCACTCACAAACGTGTTTCTCAGCTGTTGGAATGAGCAAAAGATGCTCCACTCACGAGTGGAGCTTCTATTTATAAGCCAGCCTGAAAAACGAACCGTTATGAGCTTCTGCGGGATGACCGGACGCTCCGGTCGTGATGACCGGACGCTCTGGTCAGTTCAACCCACGAAACAGTTTTCAAGTGATGACCGGACGCTGTCAGGGTCCGGTCAGTACTGACCGGACGTGTCCGGTCGCTCTTGGATGCTTACTGTAAACGACCGGATGCTGGATACTCAGGGTCCGGTCACACTGACCGGACGCGTCCGGTCACTCTTTCCCAAGTCTGGACCCTTACTGGAGTCGACCGGACGCTGGCCCTCAGCGTCCGGTCACATGACCTCCCAGCGTCCGGTCAAACCAGACTTGATCCCCTTGGTCAAATGAACTGACCGGACCCTGCGGCCAGCGTCCGGTCGCACCGGAGCCAGCGTCCGGTCAGTGTTTTGACCCTCCATTCACTTCCAACTTCTGAACATATGTGAATGAAGTTTGCTCCAAAAGATCTTAGGCATTCATAGGAGCTACCTAGAGCTAGTTTTAACAAGTGTGCACCACACCTAACTCACTAGACACAACTAGGTCAAGCTACCCGTTCATACCCCCCTTCATAGTATGGCCAAAGGAAAAACAAAGTCCTAAACTACTCTAAGTGTCTCTCCAACTTCAATCGACACTTAGAACTAGTTATCCTTAACCTTGTCGTCCATCCTTTGAAAACCAAAACAATTTCCATCGTAGGGGCATGACAACCTCGATTGCCCAATCGATCTCTATTACCATGACCTAACTTAATTGTCTCTGCAAAACACACGTTAGTCATAGTAATCTTGTATTGACATTAATCACCGAAATCCAACTAGGGGCCTAGATGCTTTCAATCTCCCCCTTTTTGGTGATTGATGACAATACCACCTCGAGTATGTTATGGAGTGAGGTTTTTGATGGGCTTAGTTCATATAAGCTTTTGTCAATAAGAACAAAAGAGTTAGTCAAGCTTATATGACCCAAGCCAAAACAATGTACTCAAAAGATATGAATTTAGCATGAGTACCAATAACAAAGCTCATTTGCTTCGAAGTGTAAACGCGGAAGCAAAAACAAATGAGCATTCCACAAGTGATATGACATAGAGATAAAGCAAAGTAGAAGTCACACATGTCAAATATCACAACCACGTAGATAGCACTATCACATATAAATAAGAGTATGCACGAAAGTAAACACACGAATGCATAAGTAATAGTGTATCACACAAGTAAAACTCCAAAAGTATATAATAAGCTAATACTAGATAACTAGCTCCCCCTGAAACTCGCTCCCCCTAAGTCTACATACTCAAATCCTCTCCCCCTTTGGCATCAAACACCAAAACCTAGGGGTCGGACGGCGGGGCTGCAGCGGACGAGTCGGGCGCTGAAGTACGTGGAGCAAGATGGAACTGGGAGCCATCATCATCTGACCCTGAGCTCTGAACTGACTGACCCTCTAAAGCAGGAAGTGTCGCTGAAGCGGTCTAGGTCTGAGCTGGTGCTGCCTGTGAAGCTGCAAGTATGTCTGTCGTAGGATCTGACGAGGCGACAGACGAGGGGAGCCGCTGAGTAGTCATGATAGCTGGAGCGGCTGTAGACGGACCGGCAGTATGCATGTGAGGCGGAGTAGGCATGCCGGTCAACTCACTGAATGATGCTCCAAGACTCCTGGAGACTGATGACTCAGGCACGAATAGTGAGGATGTCTGCTCTGGTGAGAAACCCGTGTGATAAGGAGTGAACTGCGGGGCTACACCAGGTGAAGCTAACCACTGGGACACCTGTACAGGAGGAGACGGAAACTGAGCTGGAGGCTGTCCCTGACTCTGAAGCCCGATAGGCTGTACTGCTGGAGTCGTCGAAGTGGTAGGAGGCTATGCAAGCTGGGGCGAAGTCTGTGGCAGTGGGATCCCAATGGCTGTCACTACATGCTGCATGAATCCCATGAGCTGCTGCTGCATAAGTAACTGCTGGTGCTGAAGGAGCTGCTGCTGCCACTGAAACTCGTCCTGACGAGCCTGAAACTGTGCAAAGTTTGTAGCTGTCTCCTGTGCCTGTCGTGTCTGATCCTGCTGCATCCGCTCAAGAATAGCAATGAGAGCGGGGTCTGTCTGTGGAGCAGGTGGAGCAGAACTGGAGCTACCTGCCTCTACATCGTGTCTGCGTGGAGGCATCTGAGGTATAGGCTGGTACTCATCATCGGAGCTGTCACTGTACTCACTCACCTCCTGCTGTGCCTCTAGCTCCGCCTCCTCAGTGGCTGTAATCCCTCTGATGATCTCGTCCTGCTGAGCTACGGACTCTGGCACATCGGGACGACGGCTAGGCTGTCTGGGTGCCGGAGGAGCGGCGTGTCTGATCCTCTATGATAGGTTGTAAGCTGGGAACTCCATAGTGGCACCTATATACTCATCCATCATGCCAGGGGGCTTATCAATCACAACTCTGCAGATGAGAAACATGATCCAGTGAGCATAGGGAAGCTGCCTGCGACCCTTGAATCCCTCATCTATAGTATCCTCCATCTCTGAAAGAAGGAGGTCCCAGATGTCAAACACTGTCATCTGCATAATGGCATTGAGAAGCCAGAGCTGTAAGCGAGTCAGGCCCTCCCTGTATCCCAACCTGGGAAGCAATGTCCTCCTGATGATGGCCTCTAGTATCCTCGCTGTAGGAGTCAAGTCACTGGGGTTCCTGCTCGACCCCTCACCAAACGGCTCCTTGAAGCAATGGCGCACTAAGTCTGTAGGGGGCACCAACCCTCCATGAGGATGCCTAGGAGGCTCCTGATGTCCATAGCAAACCTCATGCATCCTTACAGGCTACTCCTGTAGTCTTAGTATCTCTCTAGCCCTGCTACTCATCACTCTATAGTCTTTGCCGTTGAAGGCAAAGTGAATGAATCTGTGATGAGGATCGATGTAGAGCGAGGCATAAAACTGACGAACCTAAGAAGGTACATATATCCCTGTCCGTCCAATCAGATCTGATAGTCCTGGCAAATATGACAAATATTGCCGAATCCCCTCTCCGGCTGCTGCCACAATGGACTCTATCAGACAGACCCTCTATGATCTGAACACTGCCCCACTGTTTAGATATGCATTGTAGAAATCCTCCTGCAGTGGCGTGTAGAACCCCTCAGCTGCTCTCTCATCCCTCCTCGGAGGAAACCAGACCTCAAACTCAATAAACCGCAGCTGCTGAACCTGCCTAGCTGTAGCGGCCCTCAAGTCGAGGTGAACCACTGGAGGCGGACCCTGTGGTCTGGGCGGAGGGCGTGAACCCCTGTGCTGTGTAGCTGGCCTCGGTGGAACTGCAGCACTGGTACGACTCGAGCGGCGTAGCTGAGGTGCCGGCTCGGTCTCCTGACTCTCCTGAGTCTCCTGGGCTGGCTGAGGCTCTGCTGGTGGAGGCTACTGCTGTGCTGACGGACCCTCCTCAATGGCAACCCGTCGTCCTGCAAGCGTGGCAGTCCCAGCTAGACTACCGTGACGACGCTCAACCTCCTCAATCGCAGCTCTGACTGCGGGTGAAACTGGCTGATCTGCAATGACAATTCTGCTGTGGGTGCCACCTCTCTCAGCACGCTCTGCGGCCTCTGCAACAGCTGCTGCTCTAGCTGTCTCTGCGTCGGGGTACTTCCGCTTCTTGGATGTTACCTGCTTGGTTGACTTGCCTTTAGATCCGGCTGGCTGACGAGGCGGGGGCCTCCGATCATCATCACCTGGGCCACCACCAACATTCTTGGTGCGAGCCATCTGAGCTGACAAAATGGTGAATTGCCGCTGATGGAGATCAACTGTCAATACTGCCGCTTACGAGGCTTGGCCTCGATCCTTACTCGTGAGCTTGGCTCCGAGTTGACTGCCAACTGCCAATTGATCCACAACGGAACCGACTCGCTGCACGATAGAATAGATGGATATACAAATAAATACCATATGTCTAATAGATACGAAACCCTAGCAGAGAAAGCAATGTAGATGCGAAATTGAATTGAATGGCTTTCTACCTGACAAACAGCGAACCGAGAAGAGATAAGATGTCACACGGGGGATCCTCGGAACCGGGCTAGGGTTAGGTCAAACGCCCTGAATGCAATTGGAAACCAGTGCATTTAGAATTGATCTAGATCACAATTGGAGATCAAGATTGAAACGCAGAACTCGCCTTACCAACCAATGGGAGGATAGGGCAAGAGCACTTGGCGTGAAGACGGGCAGCCTGGCAACGGTGGAACGATGAGCTTCGGCGCGAGGTGGTCGGTGGTGCTGCAGAGGTGAGGTAGGGCTGGAGCTTGGCGGCGCTTGGCTGCGACAGGCCAGTGGAGGCGCGGGGCAGGGACATGGAGACGCGCGGCGCGAGGCTGGCGCGGGGGCCGACCGCTGTGGTGCGAGGGACGGCGCGAGGGATTGCGGCGACGCGGCTAGCGAGGAGGCCGGTGGCGCGCGACTAGGCTGCGGCAGCGCGTGGCTGGTGGCTGCTCGGGCTAGGGCAAGGAAGAAGAATACGAAGGCTTGAATATATAATCCCCCAAACGCGACAGAAAAGGAAACGGGAAAAGAGACTTGAAGTCGCGCAAGATCCACTGACCGGACGCTCCGGTGGTAGCGACCGGACGCTACCACCTAGCATCCGGTCGATTCCAGAGAGGTCCAAATCCTCTGGAATCGGGACCAAACGCGTCCGGTGGTCCATGACCGGACGCAGGCAGGGTCCGGTCAGTACAAATTGATCTTCCTCCAATCGACCGGACGCTGAACCCTTTCTGACCGGACACACAGACGCAGCGTCCGGTCACTCCTTCAACAGCAGTTCACCTCCTGTGAACTGACCGGACGCTGGACAGCAGCGTCCGGTGCAGCGTCCGGTGCACCTTTTCCAGTAAATCTTCAAACTTCCTTCGCGCTGCCTGTTCCCAATCAAGTCCCAACTTGAATAAGATCCAAATAAACACCAATTGGGACTGATGTGAGTGACCTCTCTCAAACCCTCATATTTTTCAAAGTATTTTGCCTTAGGCTATAATTCTTTTTAAGAAAATAAGCAACAAGAGGGCAAATGGAACAAAACGACAAAACAACATTCATGCATATGTAATGCTTGTAAGTAAATCTAGTTGCTTGTCAAGTTTGATCCAAGGTTAAGCTTCTTCACACGCTTTTCGGCGGTTATCTTAACCATGTTAGACAAGCCCTATATGCATTTCCACAAATTAAACATGTTGTATATTACAATGAATGCAAGGGACAACACAAGCTCAATTTTTTGTGAAGTTACTAAAATCAAGTACATTGAGCTCGTTCCGCAATCTACAAAATGTAGCTTCATCTAGCGGTTTAGTGAAGATATCCGCTAATTGATCTTCGGATCTTACACCTTCTAGTGATATATCATTTTTAGCTACATGATCTCTTAGAAAGTGATGGCGGATATCTATATGCTTGGTGCGAGAGTGTTGAACCGGATTATTTGCAAGTTTCACCGCACTTTCATTGTCACACAAAAGAGGTACTTTCTCTAGAACTACTCCATAGTCTAGTAAAGTTTGTTTCATGTATAATATTTGTGCACAACAAGCACCCGCGGCAATGTATTCCGCTTCGGCGGTGGACAAAGCCACACTATTTTGTTTCTTGGAGGACCAAGACACAAGTGATCTACCAAGCAAATGGCACCCTCCGGATGTGCTCTTTCTATCAACTTTGCATCCGGCGTAATCCGAATCGGAATAGCCAATTAATTCAAATAAAGCTCCTTTGGGATACCAAAGGCCAATGCTTGGAGTGTGCTTAAGATACCTAAGGATTCTTTTTACGGCAATTAAATGTGTTTCCTTAGGACTAGCTTGAAACCTAGCACACATACACACACTAAACATGATGTCGGGCCTAGATGCGGTTAAATATAACAAGCTACCAATCATAGAGCGGTAGAGAGTTTGATCAACCGAGTTACCTCCCTCGTCTAGGTCGAGATGTCCATTGGTAGGCATTGGGGTCTTGATTGGCTTACATTCATCCATCTTGAATCTCTTGAGAAGGTCTTTTGTGTATTTCTCTTGAGAGATGAAGATGCCTTCTTTCATTTGCTTGACTTGAAAACCAAGAAAGAATGTAAGCTCACCAATCATTGACATCTCGAATTCCTTAGACATCAATTCACCAAATTCTTTGCATGAGTCTTCATTTGATGATCCAAAGATAATATCATCAACATATACTTGACAAATGAAGATATGCCCATCAAGCTTCTTGGTGAATAGTGTGGTGTTGACCTTCCCAATGGTGAAGCCCTTCTCAATAAGGAAATCCCGAAGGCGCTCATACCAAGCTCTTGGGGCTAGCTTAAGCCCATATAGTGCCTTGGACAACCTATAAACATGATTAGGATATCTAGGGTCTTCAAACCCGGGAGGTTGATCAACATAGACTAGTTCATTAATAAAGCCATTTAAGAATGCACTTTTCACATCCATTTGATATAGTTTCATTTCATGATGTGATGCATATGCAAGAAGGATACGGATGGCTTCTAATCTTGCAACCGGTGCAAAGGTTTTTCCAAAGTCCAAACCTTCAACTTGAGAGAACCCCTTTGCCACTAGTCTTGCCTTGTTCCTCACAACAACACCTTGATCATCTTGCTTGTTGCGGAACACCCACTTTGTTCCAATCACTCTTGCACCTTTTGGTCGCTCTTCAAGATTCCATACTTCATTGCGAGTGAAGTTGTTCAACTCTTCATGCATGGCATTGATCCAATCCGGATCTTTTAGAGCTTCTTCTACCTTGGTAGGCTCATAGCAAGAGACAAAAGAGTGATGAGCAATAAATGAGGTAAGTTTTTGAGATCTAGTCATCACCCCCTTTGTTGGACTCCCTATGATGAGATCTTGTGGATGATCTTGTAGGAGAGGTGTATTTCTTCTATTGACCACTTGAGGAGGAGGTTGTGGAGCATCAACATCTTGTGCTTGTACCACCATTTGCTCATGGGAGATGTGAGTATCTTCACTTTCTACTCTCCCAACTTTATCACCATCTTGTGGTACATTTGATGAAGAGGGTTGGTTAATGACTTGTACATCATCTTCATCATCTTTTGGCTTGATGTCTCCCACCGGAATATTCTTCATAGCCTCCCTCAATGGTTCATTACCTACATCATCAAGATTCTCATGCGCTCCTTGGGAGCCGTTAGATTCATCAAATTCCACATCATATGTTTCTTCAACCAAGCCGGTGGCATGATTAAATACTCTATATGCTTTGGACTTCGATGAGTAACCAACAAGAAAACCTATATCACAACGCCTTTGAAACTTCCCTAGGTGTTGCCGCTTCTTGTAGATGTAGCACTTGCAACCAAACACCCTAAAGAAGGAGACGTCCGGCTTCTTCCCATTGAGCAACTCATATGGTGTCTTGACAAGGAACTTTTGAAGAAATAGGCGGTTGGATGCATAACATGCGGTGTTGATTGCTTCCGCCCATAGAGCTTCGGGGGTGTTGTACTCATCTAGCATTGTCCTTGCAAGTGTGATCAAAGTCCGGTTCTTCCTCTCAACTACACCATTTTGTTGAGGAGTATAGGTTGCGGAGACTTCATGTTTGATTCCAACTTCATCACAATAAGCTTCTATGTTTGTGTTGTCAAACTCTTTGCCATTGTCACTTCTTATCTTCTTGAGCTTCACTTCAAATTCATTTTGTGCTCTCTTGGCAAACTTCTTGAAACAAGATGCAACTTCGGATTGATCATGAAGGAAGAACACCCATGTATATCTTGAATAGTCATCCACAATCACAAGACAATAGAGATTTCCTCCCAAACTCTTGTATGTTGTTGGTCCGAATAAATCTATGTGTAGGAGTTCTTGCACTCTTGTGGTTGACATGAAAGCTTTGGTTGGATGAGTGTTTGCAACTTGCTTGCCGGCTTGACATGCACTACAAAGCTTGTCCTTCTCAAACTTCACATCCTTCAACCCTCTCACCAAATCATTCTTCATAAGCTTCTTGAGTGAGCTCATCCCAACATGAGCAAGCCTTCTATGCCATAGCCACCCAAGTGTTGTTTTGGTGAATAGACAAGTCTTCAAGTTTGCATCTTCGGAGGTGAAGTCAACTAGATATAAGTTGTTGTATCTAAATCCATTGAATATCACTTGATTGTCATCTACCTTAGATACAACCACCTCCTTCTCGGTGAACAAGCATTGGAAGCCAAGATCACACAATTGACCAACGGATAGCAAGTTGAAACTCAATGAAGCAACATAGAGCACATTTGAGATGGAATGATCATTTGATATTGCCACTTTGCCCAATCCTTTGACCTTGCCCTTTGAATTATCTCCAAATGTTATTTTCTCTTGTCCATCTACCTCTTCATCTAGTGAGGTGAACATACGAGGATCACCGGTCATATGTTGTGTGCAACCACTATCAATAACCCAATGACTTCCACCGGTCTTGTAGTTCACCTACACACAAGAGATTCAAGCTTTAGGGATCCAAGCTTGTTGAGGGCCCTTCACCTTCTCAACAAGTGACTTAGCCACCCAAATTTTCTTAGGCCTACTCTTGTTGGGGGGACCTAAGAACATGACTTTCATCTTTCCACTCGAATCTTCTCTAAGCATGTAGTGAGCATTGAAAGCAAAGGGTCTAGCATGCTTGGGCAAGGGTTGTGGTGGTGGAGTTTGACACTCATGAGCAAAATGGCCTTCTTGTCCACATTCAAAACATCTCTTTGGCTTTGGCTTTGGCTTTGATTGTTGGTGTTGAGCTTGAGCCTTCTTCTTCTCTACACTTGCCATATATCCAATGCCACTTCTATCCATCTTCATGGCGGTATTCATGAGTAGCTCACTTTGGAGATGCTTGCCTCTAGCAAACTTGCTCAATCCCACCTTAAGATGCTCTTTCTCCATCTTGAGCTTCTTGTTCTCTTCCTTGAGAATATCATTGTTCTTCTCCTCCTTGAGTTTCTTGATTTCTTCTTTTAATTTCTCATTCTCAAGGATCACCTCTTTGTCATGATCAAGAGTTTCTAGCACAATGGTGTTGTGACTTTTCATCTCTTCAATATCTTTCATGAGCTTCTCATTGTTACTCTTGAGCTTGACATACTCATTATAGTCATTGCATTCAACCACTTGCTTGCCCTTGCTACTAGATCCATGCTCAATGCTTTCATCAATTAAATCATCACATGAGGTAGCTATATCAATCTTAACAACATGGTTAGTAGCATCATGTGGCTCATTTGGTAAGAATTCTTGTGCAATAATAAGGGTATCATAATTGATCTTTAGAGTTGCATATTCATCTTTTAGCTTATTGTGACTAGTGATAAGCTCATTGTGTACCCACTCAAGTTTATCATTTTTATCTTTAAGCTCTTTCTTAGAAGATTTGAGCTCCTTGAGTTTGGATGATATAGAATCATTTGTTTCCTTGAGCTCATCATTAGCCTTTTCTAATGTATCACACTTAGCTAAGAGTGAATCATTTTTAGCATCAAGCTTTTCATTTGTAGCTCTACTCTTTCTAATGATCTTAGTATATTTTCTAAGTATTTTGACAAGATCATCATAAGTAGGTGAGCCATCATCATCGCTATCACTATCATCACTAGCATATTCATCATCACTACTATCATCACTCTTAGTTACCTTGCGTTCACCTTTGGCCATAAGGCATAGGTGTGTAGAGGATGATGGCGATGGTGGTGGTGAAGATGCAAGATCAATAGCAATGGCAGCCACCTTTTCATCATCACTATCATCATCGGATGATCCACTTAATGAATCAATGTCCGTGAGCCAATCACCGACAATATAGGCCTTGCCACTCTTCTTCTTCTTGTAGAACTCCCTCTTTTTGCCATCTCTCTTCTTGTATGGCTTGTTCTTCTTCTTTTCATCTTCATCACTTGAATCATCTTTCTTGCCCTTGTTCTTGAACTTGTCTTTCTTAGGCTTTGTGCATTGATGAGCTAGATGACCAAGTTCGCCACAATTGTAGCAATCCATCTTGGAGATTGGCTTTCTTCTTGAGCTAGTGAAGAACTTCTTCTTTTTGCCATCAAATTTGATGCCATTCTTGTTTAGCCTTTTTAGCATCTTGGTGGTCTTTTTCACCATGAGGGCAAGGCTTTCTTCATCATCTTCATCACTTGAGCTCTCATACTCAAGTCTTGCTTTGCCCTTGTCTTGGCTAGCTTTGAATGCTAAGTCTTTCTCTTTCTTCTTTGTAGAGGATGAGCCATCTTGTGGTGTGATGTGCATGTACATCTCATGAGCATTGATCTTTCCCAAGATTTGTGTCGGTGTAGCGGCGGAAAGATCACCTTGATGTAGCACGGTCACAATGTGCCCATATTTGTCAATGGGGAGGACACTCAAGATTTTTCTCACAACGTCGGATGGTGACATTTGAGTAAGTCCAAGCCCATTGACTTCCTCTACAAGAACATTTAATCGAGAATACATCTCATTAGCACTTTCTTTGGGAAACATCTCAAAAGAATTTAGCTTTTTAATCACAAGATGATAGCGTTCCTCACGCTCACTCTTGGTTCCCTCATGGAGCGCACAAACATCCGACCATAGTGCATGGGCGTCTTTGTGGTTCCTTACACGATTGAACACATCTTTGCAAAGGCCTCTAAAGATGGTGTTGCGAGCCTTTGCATTCCATTTTTCATAATTTACTTCATCGCCTTGAAGTTGTGCGGCATTCCTAGGTGCGGGGAACCCTTGAGAGGCGGCTCTAAGAATTCCAACATCTAGAGCTTCTAAGTAAGCCTCCATGCGGATTTTCCAATATGGAAAATCATCTCCCTCAAAGATAGGAGGAGGACCATCCCCATGAGACATCTTGCTCTAAGCGATTTAAGCTTAAAAACGTGAGCACGAGGCTCTGATACCAATTGAAAGGATCAAGATGCCCAAGAGGGGGGTGAATTGGGCTAATTCTAAATTTTTTTTGCAATAATCAAATCATACGGATAGCCCAATTAACCCCTTGTGCCTAGAAAAGTGTTTATATCAAACTAATGCACAACAACCTCTCAACCTAAGTTCCAAACTTACTCTAGCAAGCAATTCTTATGGAAATGAAAACAAGTATTGAATTGCTCAAAGTAAATGCTCAAAGTAAGTGCTCAAAGTAAATAGAGAGAGAGAGAGGAACGCGGCGATGTTTTGCCGAGGTATCGGAGAGTCGCCACTCCCCACTAGTCCTCGTTGGAGCACCCGCGCAAGGGTGTAGCTCCCCCTTGATCCGCGCAAGGATCAAGTGCTCTCTACGGGTTGATTCTTCGACACTCCGTCGTGGCGAATCACCCAAAACCGCTCACAACTTGAGTTGGGTCACCCACAAGCTCCGCCGGGTGAACACCAAACTCCCAATCACCACCAAGCCGTCTAGGTGATGGCGATCACCAAGAGTAACAAGCACGAACTCTCACTTGACCACGCGAAGCCTAATGAGAAGATGGATGCACACTTTGCTACTCTTGATTTGCTAGTGAGGCTACTCTCTTGGATTCTCGAATCCCAAACACCTCACTAGGACCTTGCTCTTCTTGGCACTCACAAACGTGTTTCTCAGCTGTTGGAATGAGCAAAAGATGCTCCACTCACGAGTGGAGCTTCTATTTATAAGCCAGCCTGAAAAACGAACCGTTATGAGCTTCTGCGGGATGACCGGACGCTCCGGTCGTGATGACCGGACGCTCCGGTCAGTTCAACCCGTGAAACAGTTTTCAAGTGATGACCGGACACTGTTAGGATCCGGTCAGTACCGACCGGACGCGTCCGGTCGCTCTTGGATGCTTACTGTAAACGACCGGACGCTGGATACTCAGGGTCCGGTCACACTGACCGGACGCGTCCAGTCACTCTTTCCCAAGTCTAGACCCTTACTGGAGTCGACCGGACGCTGGCCCTCAGCGTCCGGTCACATGACCTCCCAGCGTCCGGTCAAACCAGACTTGATCCCCTTGGTCAAATGAACTGACCGGACCCTGCGGCCAGCGTCCGGTCGCACCGGAGCCAGCGTCCGGTCAGTGTTTTGACCCTCCATTCACTTCCAACTTCCGAACATATGTGAATGAAGTTTGCTCCAAAAGATCTTAGGCATTCATAGGAGCTACCTAGAGCTAGTTTTAACAAGTGTGCACCACACCTAACTCACTAGACACAACTAGGTCAAGCTACCCGTTCATACCCCCCTTCATAGTACGGCCAAAGGAAAAACAAAGTCCTAAACTACTCTAAGTGTCTCTCCAACTTCAATCGACACTTAGAACTAGTTATCCTTAACCTTGTCGTCCATCCTTTGAAAACCGAAACGATTTCCATCGTAGGGGCATGACAACCTCGATTGCCCAATCGATCTCTATTACCATAACCTAACTTAATTGTCTCTGCAAAACACACGTTAGTCATAGTAATCTTGTATTGACATTAATCACCGAAATCCAACTAGGGGCCTAGATGCTTTCAGCCATCTTGATCATAGAATCTATAGGATCCTGGTTGGGTCACATCCTTGACAATGTATGGACCCTCCCAAGGTGAAGATAGCTTGTGCATCCCGTTGGTCTTCTGTTTCCTACAGAGTACCATGTCGCTGACCATGAAGGATCGCTCCTAGATATTGCGGTTAAAGTATTTACGTAGACTGTCCAGGTACTTGGCCATCCAAACACATGTGACCAAGCATTATTCCTCAAGTCGGTCGACATCGTCTTGTCATGATTGATCATCGTTCTCTTCATCGTAGTTCTCTATCCTTGGTGCTCAGAAAGCGACATTGACAGGTAACACGGCCTCTGATCCGAACACCAAGAAATAGGGGGAGACTCCAGTGTTGCGACTGGGCTGGGTCCTTAGGCCCAAGACCATAGCTGGTAGTTCTTTGAGCCATTTGCTCGGATGTTTCTGATCCTTCTCATATAACCTCTTCTTTAGGGCATCTAAAATCATGCCATTCGCTCGCTCAACCTGGCCATTAGCCCTAGGGTGCATGACTGATACATACTTAATGGATATGCACCGATCCTCGTAGAAATCCCAAAAGTCGCTGCCGGTAAATGTAGAACCAAGGTCGGTGATGATACTGTTCGGTAGCCCAAACCTATGGATGATGTCATTGAAGAGCTCCGCTGCTTTCTTCGTTATAGACTGGACAAGCGGATTGTACTCGATCCACTTGGAGAATTTGTCAATAGCGACATAAACCCATCAGAATCCATCGGCGGCATTCTTGAATGGCCCAATCATGTCCAATCCCCAGCATGCAAATGGCGAAGAGGCAGGAATCATCTGTAGAGCTTGAGATGGAACATGGATCTATGTTGGCGGAAAATTGGCATCCCTCACACCATCAGACAAGCATTTTAGCATCTACAACTGCTGATGGCCAATAGAAACTTGCTCGAAAAGCTTTGCCGACCAGACTTCTAGAGGTTGCATGATTATCGTATGATCCAGCGTGGATTTCTAGAAACAATGCCACTCCTTCCTAAGATATGCACTTCTGAAGCAATTCCTCCTTTGCATTCATCCGCATTAGCTTGCCATCGACTAGCATATAATGCTTGCTGTGGCAAATTAGGCATTCCATCTTGGTCTTGTCAGCTGGTACATCTGTAGTGGTCAAGTACTTGATAAAAGGCTCTCACCAATCACTGCTCGGCACGGAATTACTAGGACCAATTGCTCAGCAGGGGAAGATTTGTGAACTACTTGCTCCTGCTTAATGGATGGAGTTTGAAGATCCAAGATGAAGACACCGATCGGGACCTCAGCTCTGGTCGACCCTAACTTGGATAGCTGGTCGGCTGCTTGGTTCTGATCTCGTACGACATAGTGGTATTCAATACCATAGAATTTGCCCTCTAACTTTCTGATTTTCGAGCTGTAAACATCCATCTTGTCACTAGTACAAGACCAATCTTTGTTGACCTGATTAATGACCAGTGCAGAGTCACCGTATACCAAGAGGCATTTAACGCCAAGTTTGATGGCAATACGGAGACCATGGAGACAAGCTTCATACTCAGCGGTGTTATTGGAGGCTGGAAAATGAATTCAGAGGACATATCAGAGGTGATCCCCTGATGGAGAAATAAAAAAAAGATACCTGCCCCAGCACCATCAAGGTTGAGGGAGCCGTCGGAGTACATGACCCAGTGCTTGGGTCGGTCGGCTGAGACAGGAGCTTGCATGTCGGTCCATTCGACAATGAAATCAGTGAGCACTTGAGACTTTATTGTCTGGCGGCCCCTGAAATCAATGGAGTACGTGTTGAGCTCTATCACCCATTTAATGATGCGGCCATTGGCTTCCTTATTACGGAGGATGTCGCCCAGCGGATACTCAGTAACCACTGCTACTTGATATGTCTCAAAGTAATGGCGGAGCTTCTAGGACGTAATAAGGGCAGCGTACAATAGCTTTTGGACCTGAGGATACCGAGCCTTAGATTTGTTCATGACTTCGTTGATGAAGTACACAGGGCGTTGAACTTTATAGGCGTGTCCGGCTTCTTATCGTTCAACGACGATGGCAGTACTGACGACACAGTTGGTTGCAGCGATGTACACCAATAAGGTTTTGCCAGCTTGTGGTGTCATCGTGACTGGCGGCGTTGTGAGGAATTGCTTGAGCTCGGCAAAGGCCTTGTCGGCTTTAGCTAGGCATCCAGGTAAACTTCTTTGAAGCTTTGAGCAGCTTGAAGAACGGCAAACCCTTTTTGCCCAATTGAGATATGAAATGACTTAAAGCCGCCATGCATCCCGTTAGCTTTTGGACATCCTTCACACAGGTCGGCGGTTTTATCTTGGTAACCGCTTCTATCTTCTCTGGGTTTGCTTCGATGCCATGGTGACTAACGACGCTGCCTAGGAGTATACCAGATGGAACACCGAATATGCACTTAGTGGGATTCAGCTTTTATTGGAATTTCTTTAGGTTTTGGAAAGTCTCTTCGAGGTCGGTGATGAAGTTGTCAGCAGTCTTAGACTTAACTAGCACATCCTCAATGTAGGCCTCGACATTCTTTCTGATTAGGTCCTAGTGGCATCGCTGGATAGCCCTCTGGTAGGTGGCGCCGATGTTTTTTAGCCCAAAGGACTTGGTGGTGTAGCAATAGGCACCGAAGGGTGTGATGAACGAAGTTTTGATCTGGTCTTCCTCCTTTAAGGAGATCTGGTGATAACCAGAATAGCAATCGAGAAAGCACAAGATGATATATAAAAAGCTACTTATTAAATAGTATGAAGAAATATCATGGCAAAAACTTTATTAAATATCCATATATAAAAAGTTACTTATCTTTAGACATAACGTCTGATCGATGGTGTATGACATTATCTAGTCGGTGTCAACAAAATTGGTCAGACCTCAAGCTTTCTAGCCTGTCGTCATGGCGGCGGTCATGGTTGTCACAGCGTCGTTCTTCACGGCGATCATCATTGTGACGCGGTAGGTGGTCGGATTGAGTAGTTCGGGCAACGCTGTCCTCATGCTATTGGTCGGCCTTAGGCCGATCAGATTCAGAGAGATCGTTGATGTAGCCACATCCAAATTAATTGACGGCCGAGTGAAGTAGTCGGCGTATCGTAGAGACGTAATACGTCAGACCGTGTTGGCCGTGGTAAGGCCGGACGGAGCCCATAGATCTGCGAAGTCATGACGTAGCCTGATGAAGTCCACTACACGATGAGATATACACGTAGATGTTTGCATGTTTGATAGATGCATCCGTGCATGTATACATGTATGTACATGTATATAAGCCTCAATATCTAATTAGCATGCATGATCCTGTAGATCCAATAATCCACCGTGAGCTTCACGGTAAGCCGTAAGGCACCCCGTGATGATGACGCCTTGCCGGTGTGCCTTGCATATGATTGAACCAAGCCCAATTGGGTCTAGGCAACTTGGTGCATGACCACGTCATGTCCAATCAAAATCCATGGATGCGGCCTCCGACGCTGAACCGTAGAACACTACTACAGAAACCATTTTTAGGGGCAGCTCATAACTCAAGGGGCGGTTTGGCCAGCCGCCCCTACCAAACCGTCTCTACAAATCATGCATTTGTAGGGGCGGTTCCCAGGCCGCCCCTACAAATCGATTTGTAGGGGCGGCTCATGTTACCAGTCGCCCCTATAAATTGATTTGTAGGAGCAGTTCGTATCACCAGCTGCCCCTACAAATCAATTTGTAGGGGCGGCTGTAGTACTAGCCGCTTCTATAATATCTGTTTGTAGGGACGGTTCAATCTAGAATCGCCACTACAGTACGTTTTTCCGCCAAAAAATTTCAAATTTACAATTTAAATTCGACAAGAACACTGTTTGTTTCCGCGTATTCCATCCAGCGTTCGCGTTGCCGAACGCCCAGCGTTTCGAGCCGTGTTCGCGTTGCCAAACGCCCCGCGACCAGCGTTCCAAACCCCTTAATTCGAACTACAAGCACAAGAGTATTATATAAACTATAATACAAGTCCAATTCACAAGAATATATATAATCCATCATTAAATATACAAATTCCATACACATTGTTATTAACGTCCTAGAGCTAGCCTTTTAGTCTCACGAAGGTGTTGGTACTGAGGATTTCTACCTAAGTCAGACTCTCGGTCATGGTAGGCGCCTTTAACGTGTACAATCTAGTCCAATATGAAGTTGCAAAGGTCACCAACGAGCTCTAAGAGTTGGTCATCCTTGTATGGGTCTCTTTTCATTCCTTTCTCTTCTCTCCACTACAAGAGAACAAGTTTCGGTTTAGTATTTCATACCATGTACGAAGATTTTATACTACGGGTGAAGAGGTTCAAACTTACCCTTAAGGGATGTCTCCTGTAGGCACCGTTGTTACTCATCATAGAACATAGATAGTATCCACAATGTACACTCCCAGGCTTCTGCTCAATGTTGCCATCAATGTTGCCAAAACAGCGACAAGCAGTTCTTTGAAAAAAATAGTTCCTAGCAAGATGTCAGTAGCAAATGTCCTTATATATTGACTAATAAACAAGTAATTTTACTGGACCCCCCACTATACTATCTCTCCAAATTTCTGAAAATAAATCAAAAGCTGAGAGCCCACTACGCCAAGCAATAAAAGCTTCAGTGGATCCTCACTCCTTTCTCAAACAAACAACATCAAGGTAAGCATAAAGCATTAACTTTTAAACCTCAAAAAATGCAAATAATCGAAAATATAGTTTATGCAGTGTCCTGTACTAAATACAGTTTGTTATTTAAGATGTAAAAGAGAACCTTTCTATTGCTGATGTTGCCCAAAGCACTACGAATCTAGATGCCATTACCAAATTTATTACTTCAATTGACTAAACAGCACCAGTATGCTAGAAGAACCTAGTCAGCCACTATATCTCCCCAAATTTCGAAAACTAAATACTCAAACATCAAATCAAATATTCAAAACATCAGTAAATTGTTGCTTCATTCTCAAACATAATGTGTAGTTGTCTAACTGCCTGTTCTCCTATGACTGTTATCTGAACAGCATAATGGACAGGAGAGCCATGAACCCTACTCTAGTAAAATTTGGGGAATTATTCTAGAATTCCTATGAAGGAAACTGAAACATTTCATGAGATACTATTACTAGATAAACTTCTCCAGCAGGGATCATTTGCAAGAAACAAGCAAGCAGAGTAGAATTTAGTTTGCTGGAACGTAGTTCTTACCACGGCCTGGGCACAGCAAGTTCCAAGTTAGGAGGTAGCGGCTGGAGCCTGTCTGTGGCAGCGGCGCCTCAGGCATGTTCACGAGCTCGTGCTGGTTGGCCTCGTAGTCCACCACTCTGCGCTCAGGGAAGTTCACGTCGAAGAGCCGGTGGTGCAGGTCGAAGTAGACCACATCTGGGTTCACCAGGCTCACTGTTAGGGTTAGCTGTAGGCACAGATCGACAAGAGCCCGAGACTTCTCCACCTCCCTATGGGCCGGTACAGTGTGAAGAGCCCGCAGCTGGGCGCCGTACCTAGCCCATGCGTCGAGAACCGCGGCCGGGCAGGTTACGGTGACGAGAGCGGCCGCTGTGGTCGGCAGACGGGCGAGGAAGGAGGATGAGTAGGGGAGGGGTTGGGGATCTAGGCCGCTATGTTGGGAGAGGTCCGGCGGGGGTGCGGAGAGGGGGCGCCGGTGTCAGGACAGGTCCGGGAGGCGGCGTCAGCGGGGCGTCGGGGAAAAATGGGCAGCCTAACGGCGTCGAAGGAAGAAGAGAGCGCCGTACATTAGGTTTTCACCCGTGTGCCTATATTTATACCGAGGACGATTTCTAGGGGCGGTTCCTGATCTAGCCGCCACTAAAAATTTATTTGTTGGGGCGGTTCCTGATCCAACCGCCCCTACAAATATTTTCTATTTTTTTAATTATTAATTCTGTATTTTTTATATCACAAAAACACAAAGTAATATAAAAATAATTATATATATGCACAAATATAATATTTTGTATTATTCTATATATGCAGAAATATATATATAAACAATTGTAGTCCAAACAATATAGAAAACAAAAAAACAAAAAATTTAAATTTAAATTTTAAAACTTCGACTACAATTTTATGGCATTAAATGAAATAAATAGAAAATATTATAAACATAAAAGTTGTATAACTTATCAACATGTACAACTTTTATTTTGGTCATCTTGTCATGTGACTTTGTTTGAACGATTCAAAATTTGAAATTCAAACAATTTCAACTTGAAACAATATTTTGAAAGAGTAAATGATTTCAGATGAAAAACTCATGAATACCAAAGTTGTAGAACTTATCAATATGTACAATTTTTATTCTGATCATATTTTCATTTGACCAAATTTGAATAGTTGAAATTTTGAATTTCAATAAATGATAACTTCAAATAAGATTTTGAAATCTTAAATGATTTCAACAATAAAAGTCGTGAACATAAAAGTTGTTGAACCCATCACTATCTACAACTTTTATTTTGGTCACTTCTTTATGTGATAAAGTATTAGTAAACATAGTTTCATGAACTATACGAGAAACATGTTGATTTGTGAACAATGTTTACTATCACTTTGTCAGATGAAAAAATGATCAAAATAAAAGTTGTAGATCTTGATGAGTTATACAACTTTGGTATTCATCACTTTTTCAGTTGAAATCATTTAATGGTTGAAAATCTTGTTCGAACTTGTTATTTTTTTAAATTTGAAAATTTGAAGTGCTTAAACTTTGTCAAATAAAAAGAATGACCAAATCAACACACTAAATTGATAGGGCAAGTTTTTAAAAAAATTTAGGAAAAAAATCATCACATTTGGAGTTAGTATGAAGAAGAAAGACTAGTTACAAATTTTACCAAGAGATTAAAAAGAAAAATCACAGCTGTTCATGATGATCAATGATGAACAAGTGTGATTTCTCTTTTTAATCTGTGGCTGAAACTTGTAACTAGTTTTTCTGTCGCATACTAACTCCAAATGTGATGGGTTTTTTCCTAAAATTTCCTAAAATCATGCTCTCTCATTTTAGTCTAGTCATCTATCTTTATCACTAATTTTGAACAATTCAAATTTTAAATTTCAAAAAATGATAGCTTCAAACCTAGTTTTCAAACACTAAATGATTTCAGCAGTAAAGGTGATGAATACCAAAGTTGTATAACTCGTCAAGATCTCCTACTTTTATTTTGGTCATTTCTTCATTTCATAAAGTATTAAGTGATTTCATAAAGTCCCACAAACACTCCACATTCAACAACTAGCTAACCCGTTGTAACGACTTTCCCCTTGACACATTTTCGTTCCCATGGCAATGTCTTTGGGGAGGTTCTTTTCCACAACACTGATCTTCTTAGGAAAGTCTGTGAATAGCGGCATCTCATCGTAGTTATTGTAAGCTTCAACATTGTCCACGCCATCAACTCCAATAATATGTTGTATCCCGGAGGCAATCACGTGCTTTGTCTTCTTCTTCGGGAGGAGGTTACATTGTGGGTCAGACATATAGAAAACTTGTGCGACACGTGAAGCGAGCACCCAAGGGTCATCTTGGTAGCCTACATTCTCGAGGTCTAGGATTCTCAATCCGATCTCATTCAGTTAGTGTTGTTTGATCCAGCGGCATCGAAACAGGGCCACCGTTATATCCATTCCATAGTTAAGTTCTCATATCTCTTCAATGATGCCAAAGTATTGGATCTTTCGCCCTAATCCATCGAGAGCCTCTATTCAAACACCGTTGTTTTGGTTCACATATTTACTATCCTTTGGGTGGGTATAGTACGTATACCCATTGATGTCATAAGCATTCCAAGATGTCATTTGTCTCGATGGCCCCTCCGCCAACCTACTGATGGTAATAGAGTCTATGGTTTCTCCAAGCGGTATGTTTTGGTCCTTCAACCTGTAGTTAGTCATTGCTTGTGTTGTTTCATGACCCAATCATCCGAACGGCTATTTCTCTCTGCCATAATGATAGCCAAGTGTTCATCAATGTATGGTTGCATCAATTGTGTACTCTGCAAGACATTGTAATGCGCCCGACTCACCTCTTTATAATCATGGTCGATGAACACTTTTCTACCACTGGTGCCCTTCCCAGCCAGCCTACCCTTGTGACGAGAATCGGGTTTACCAATCTCTTTCTATACTTTTAGGTACTCTTGACAGTACTCGATGACTTCTTCAGTACTATAACCCTCTATCATGGAGCCCTCTGCGTATGCTCGATTATACATGTATCGACTTAGAACCAACATGAACCGCTCGTAGGACCACATTTCATGCAAGTAGCAAGGGCCCAACGCCTGTATCTGATGAACCAAATGAATCATGAGATGTGGCATTATATCAAAAAAAGTAGGAGGTAAACACATCTCCAGTTGGTTTTGTGTCTCCACCACAAATTCATGTAGGTCACTCAGCTCTTGCTTGTCAATCGTCTTCTCTGAGATCTTCAAAAAGAAGTAGCACATGAGGGTGATGGCCATTTTCAAGAACTCTAGCTTTATAGCCCTGATTGCAATAGGTAGAAACACTATCAGCATCACATGGCAATCGTGAGCCTTGCCGTGTGTTATTGACAAGTCCTTCATCGACACTAGCTTCTTCACATTTGCTGAAAACCCAGTTGGGATGTTGATCCCCCTCAGGAAAGTGCATATAGCTCTCTTCTCATCTAGTGTTAGGTTGAAGCACATCGTGGGCAGAGTGTATTTTCCATTAGCCTCAGGTACCGGGTGAAGCTGTGGCATCACGTTTAGCTGCACCATGTCTTTCCATGCTTTTAGACCATCCTTTGACTTGCCTGTGTCCATCAAGGTAGCAATGAGAAGCTCTAAGACATTCTTCTGCATGTGCATAGCATCAATGGCATGGAGGACCTCTAAGTCTAGCCAAAAAGGCAGATATTGAAAGAAGATCGATTGTTTCTTGAAAGGTACGCCTTCGACAGAAGGTGTGCTTCATCTATGTTCGTCCTATCCGGATTCTTCTTTCCATAGACGACGCGTATGTTTTTCACCATTCTGTACATGTGTTCTCCGTCATGACGTCTCTCCAGAGGGGGTTCAATCTCTAGGGCGTTATCATAAAATCTAAAGAACAATTTGCTACGGTACTTATGACTTGTCTTTAAGAAACATTGGTTCCTTAGGTAAACTATCTTCTTGGATACATCCAGGTACACCCATGTAGTACCATCCAAGCAAACCAAGCATCCCGTCTATCCTTTGATCTATCCAGACAAAGCAAACAGCATGGGGTAATCATTGGTAGTAACAAATATTATTGCTCTACATATGAAGTCCTCCTTTCAGAATGCATCGTACATCTGCTCCCCATGCCTCCATAGCCTCTCCATTTCTTTCATCAAAGTCTTGAGGAACACGTCTATATCAATGCCTGGTTGTTTAGGGCTAGAAATAAGAATATGAGGAGAAGGTACTTTCTCTTCTAACACAACCATGTTGGGATGTTGTACATGGTCAAGATCACTGGCCATGTGCAGTGGTCGCTCATCCTCTCATTGAAGGGATTCATTCCATCGGTGCTCAAGCCAAACCATACATTCCTTGGGTCATCGTTGAATTCTTTGTGCTTCTCATCAAACCTTTGCCACTGACTACAATCAGCCAGGTGTGCAATCTTATCATCATCCACCTTGCACTCATCATCCCACCATGTTATGAGTGCGGCTTCTTTAGGGTTTAGGAAGATATGTCTCAAGCGGTCGATCACTAGCAGGTACCACATTACCAAGGCAAGAATTCTTCTCTGCTTTGCATCATTGCCTAATGGAGTGTCCTCTGGGGGCTGAGATTCTTGTACCACCTTTTTTGTACCCTTCTTATTCCTCTTTTTCCCCATGGAGGCTTCGTTCCCACCGTAAAGGTCATTGTTCTTGTACCGGCTGGCCCCACACCGGGGACATTTATCTAGTGACTTGAACGTTTTACCACGAAAAAGTATACAGTGGTTGGGGCATGCATGGATTTTTTCAATCCCCATTGTCAATGTACTTATGACCTTCTTCGCTTGGTATGTGTTGGCGGGAACTGAGTTCGGTTGTGGCAGCACCCATGACAGGAGATGCAATAGATCATTGAAACTACAGTCTAACCAGCCATACTTAGCCTTCAGGATGAGCAGCTCAAGCACAAAATGTAGCAATGTCCAATGTGTTGGACAGCCCTTTTCAACACCATACACAATCTCCTTCGATGCTTTTGTCACCCTTTCCAAATTTTCTATACCTTTTGGGCTATTTAGTAAAATCTCTGGTCCAAGGGCTCAAATCATGTCCTCTAAATCATCTTCATCCCCGACACGTGCTCCACCATCATTATTGGCACCACCTTTGTCGTTATCATCCCAACCACCAGCATCACCATCTTGTTCATTGCCAAACTCGAAATCCATTCGTACATCAAGCTCTGCTGAATATTGGGACATGGATTCTATGGTTTCGTCGTCGTATTCCTCCTCATCCTCGTTGTTAACAATAACCATTTCACCATGATGAATCCACACTGTATAGTCCTCAACAAATCCTCGCATAATCAAATGAGATCTGATGATAGTCACATCTGTCCATGACATACGGTTCTTGCAATCTTTACAGGGGCAAATAATTGTATCCTTATTCTCTTTCAATGTTGTTGCGTGCTTCTTTGCGGCTTCAATAAATTTGTCCACCTCTTCACGGAAACCTGCTTTGAACCTTAACGAACCATACAACCAAGAGTTCATGTACTCCATCTTTTACAACAACAATAAAACAAACATTAAATGACTACTTATTCAGATATATATAAAAATGAATCAAATTATTAATTACTTGAGAATAATTGTATATACTTCAGATATATATGAATATAAATCTAATATAATTACATGAAGCATACAAACACACCATGGTAGAAGAAAATTAATTAATGGCCCATTTATCCATAAATAATTAAAATACATATTTATTGATTACAATAAACAATTTCAAAGACAACAATTAGCAACAATTATACTTTACCCAATATCTTTCATACAAACCCTAGTTCAATTTCATCAAACATAAATTTACAAAAACAAAATTAATAAAAAAATCAAACCCTAGATCTAGATCCACATGAACATGAAACATCCATAAAACAAACTAATTATTCACTAAAATCAAGAAACATGGACTAAATAAGGGTATGATCTTGTTCCCCTCCCTAATTTATCCTAGTACATTTAAAACTTGGGTCTAATTTGCTTCATAAGTAGCTCAAGCACCATAGAAGAGAGAGAAAAACAAAACTCTAATTACTCACTAACCAACCATTAAAACGTCAAAAAAGTGTGGAATAGCATTTTTTTACCCTCTACAACCTCTCCACCAAAGGATTTGAGACCGAAACCTTCCCCCCTTAGTAGAGCAATTTTTGGAAGGTGCCCAAGGCCTCCCCACCTTTCTTTCATGGGTTGGAGTGAGTGACCTGAGGAGGAAGAAGGTGCTACAGCTATTTTATATGTGGGCATTTGTAGAGGCTGCTGGTGATTGAGCCGCCCCCTACAAATAACAGTAATAATACGTGACCATTTGTAGGGGCGGTTGGTGATTGAGCCGCCCCTACAAATTGAAACACCGAGGGCGGCTGGTGAGTGAGCTGCCCCTACAAATTAGACCCATTTGTAGGGGCGGATCGTATCACCAGCCGCCCATGTTGTTCCATTTGTAGAGGCGACTGGTGTTTGGGCACCCGAGCACGCTACTGTAGGGACGGCTCCATCACCAGCCGCCGCTACAAAAAATTTGAATAGTTGCTAAAAATCATTTTTTACGTAGTGGAAGTCAACTATGGATTGTTGAGGAGTCAACGACAAAGGCTGCCACAGGACAGCGATGAGCCGGTGACGCTTGTCAACGGCGCGAGATGACAACATCAAAAGACGTAGCCAAATTCCTACCAAATTAATCATGCGCATATGTAGATATCTGGAGACATACTATATATCATAGGATATTAGATTAAAGATTAAAGAATTGACTTAGCTTGTGCGAGATCAAGCGGAGGCGCGACCGATCAGCCACTGAGGAATCGCTCCACGGATAATATATGTGTATATGCATGATTTGCATGGTGTAGATCAGACATAGCCTTCGTGTGCATGCTTGCATGGTCACGTAGATCATGTGTTTCTCTTGCTTGCTTGCTATTGCCTGATGAAAACGTCAGATGTTGATAAGTTCCCGCTCAACCGCACAAGCACATGTTGGACCAGATTGGATCACGTATGTATCTTGGTCACCATGCTTGTGTCTGGCTCGTCATCGTAGGATGGGACTAGTAAATCCAATCGGGATGTAGAGCGCCGCCGTGTGGGTGCCGTGAGGGTTGACTCCGAGGTGGAGACCCCAAACGCCATCTGGCAAGTGAACATGGCGAAGCTCCTATGGAGCATCTAGAGATCAGACTTTGCAGCGGGCATGCTAGTGTAGGCGCACCTCCCCAATGGCGGCTTGTGCGAGCGGTTGGAAGCATAGGGCCATCGCGGAAAACGTATTTTTGATCTTAAGGTATGTCATCTGGTTCGTCAAGGATTAGCACGCACACCCCCCACCTGGCATGCCACTATCGACGAAATATGGTCGGCAGTCTACCGAGGGGTATGCCCACGGTAGTAGATGAATCGGTGGAGGTGCGCAAAATAGGAGCCGGATGGTGACACAAGTGCAGAGACAAGCGATTCAGACAGGTTCAAGCCATCTGATCGACGTAATACACATGTCCTATGTCTTTAGTGGATTGTATTGAATACGAGATGCATTTGAGGGGGGTCTCTACCCGCCTTATATAGTCTGGAGGGAAGGGTTATAGGTCAGTTTAGGTCTAGATCTATTCGACTATATGGTAAGTGTCGGTGCAGAAAGTGACCAAAAAGTAAATATTTATAGTTTTGCCATACGTTGTGATCGGAGGTGGCCTAGCACTCAATGACACAGGGTTTATACTGGTTCAGGCAACGGGCCCTACGTCCAGTTTAAGTCGGTTGGTGACTTTATTCCTGAGCCTAGGTGCTCGAAGTTTGCAGTGAGGTTACAAACGAGAAGGAGAAAGATGGGGTGCACGAGAGGTCCGGTCAGAAGGGCCGAGAGCGATAGGAGCTCCTCTATGAGCTAAGTGTTCAAGCGTGTGCTTGCGGTCCAAACCTGACGGTTCTGTGGTTGTGAGCTAGTGAACTTGATCGATCTGGATTAACTTGTATGAACTTGAATCAACTTAGTCTCTTGGAAGAGAGCGCATCTCCTTTTATAGATGAAGGGGACGGCCTTACAAGTGAGAGGGAGAGAGTTCGTATGCTTTTAAGTCTTGTTGCCCACACCGGTAGGTATAGGAGGATGGTAGGCGCCCACAACACTATTGGATATCGGTTGTATGTGGGAGGTTATGTCGTCTTGTTTTGGGAATGGCAGATGTCGGCACCAGCATATACTGTTGATGCCCAGAGGCATGTGAGGAGTCTCACCATGTTCACTTGGTACGGTAAATCTTGGCACTCACAACACTGTCGATGCCCAGAGGCATGTGGGGGGCCTTACCGTATGAGAGTTAACGGTGCCCACAATACTATAGACGAAAATGTTGGCACCTATAATACTATTTGTGTCAGGGAGGTTATAGAGTACTGTTCCAATAGGTGATAGGGTACGGTCCCTAGTATCATGGTTTGACTTGAGCGCCAAGCCATGCTTTCTTCGTTCGTTCCCTGGTCCCTTCTGGGCGGGCGTCCCCGATCGGTTGGTCCCAGTCGGCTCTGGTTGCATTAGTCAGAGAAGAGCAGTGAGCAGGGTCTTTCCATATCCCGGTCGGAGACGTGGGGTCGGAGTCAGAGGTAGTGCTTTGCCTGGCCTTTCGGTCAGAGAGACCATCTAGAGGCGCTGGAGACCGAAGTGAGTGCTCCGGTCGGAGAGGTGGGCCGGAGTCAACAAGCGGGCGTTGTTCCTCCTCGGCCTAACCTTCCGGTCGGTGACTGAACCGCCCTCCTAGCCTATTGTTTTAGACACTTGGGCTGGCCCATGAGTTGCGCACTGTCTGCTTGGGCCAAGCCTTTGCGGGAAAGCCAGTCCGTGAGGGACCCTAGGTTTATGAACCCGACAGTAAGTATTTACAAGGAATACGATATCTATCATATCCGAACAGATCTTCCTTCATCGCCAAGATGTCTTCTGATTGCCTTGTGGTGCACGTCCTTTAGAGCCGATCACCGTAAGCCTTGATCTTATGGTCTAGACCTCCCCTGGTGTTGTGGCCTATGTCCATTATCGTGGGTACCTAGGGTTATACCCCCTATAGTCCTTAAAGTCAAGAAATTATCAAGAAAAGCGGACCTCTCCAATCAAATCGGCTAAATAAATTTTCAGACCAGCTAATGGAATAGCAACATCAGGGAATAAGCCCTACTGGTGGGATCAACAAGGCACAGAGCAAGAAGACATGTCGGGCTCTATATAAAGAAAAGATTGGAGTCCAAGTTATCTTAGATTAGTAAGTTTTGTTCATTTTTTCAAGTTGTCATAACCGGTCTTGTTCGACCAGGACTCGTAGTGAGGCCTTGGGTATAAATATTGAACCCCAGCCATAGTAATGGACATCTCACATCGATTCGTATCAACTTTTACAAGGCTGCAATAGACGACTGATCTCTTGTAAACGTTGGTATTAATCAAAGTTTATCGATAGAGAGAATTCCTTATTTGACACTGGGAAAATGAGTCGTTCCTTTCTTGGCCCTGAAATTTTTTTCGTTCCCTATTTGACACTCACTTCAACTTTCGTTCCTAATTTGACACTGCCGTCAAATCCGTTAGCTAACGGTGTTAACTGGCCGTTAAAAAGACATTTTTGCCCCTAGAAAAAAACAGCGAAGCAAATTTCAGAGGAAAAAAACCTGCGCCCGCCTCTGATGCATGCGCCCAGCTACAAAAAAAAGGCGCAGGTTTTTTTTCCTCTCAAATTTGCTTCGCCGCTTTTTTTCTAGGGGCAAAAACATCTTTTTAACGGCCAGTTAACACCATTAGCTAACGGATTTGACGGCAGTGTCAAATTAGGAACGAAAGTTGAAGTGAGTGTCAAATAGGGAACGAAGAAAATTTCAGGGCCAAGAAAGGAACGACTCATTTTTCCAGTGTCAAATAAGGAATTCTCTCATCGATAGAGTGTTACATAGTTCGTTGTTTAATATAAATCTCCAATTGCACGATCTAGATTGAGATTCGTCGGTCCTATCGGTTTTGATCTATCGTCTGCTGATTACTATCATGGTTAAATTCAATTCCTGACGTTAGATCCTGTTTCAATGATCAATCTATCTCGGTCCTGATCGTACCTGGCGGGTGTTTGAAGTCGAGCTCCATTAGGAGATAGATCCATTGATCGTCAGTATCCGGTATGACTCCGCTATCAATAATGCATTAGATGACTCGACCTGTTGATAGCGTGTCAAATCGGACATTCTCGTTTTGAAAGCTATTTCCCCGTGTACGCTTTCTCGTTTTGAAAGCGTAAAGTTAATTGTTTTAGTTCAAAGTATGTTTTTAGTATTTACAGAAATACCATTTGAACTGTTTTGCTTATAAAATCGTCGTTTTAGCTCTGAATTGATCCGTTCAAATTGCGTTAGCTTTGTAATTTCATAATCTATATGTTAGAACCACTATTAGTCAAGTTTGGAACGGTTAAATTTCATGGTTAGATTTAATTAAATACATTGCTATAGAAAATCCCGTTTAAATCATAACTTTCGCATTTTAGCTCCGTTTTCGTGAACTTCGTGTTGACGTGATCGTAGCGAGACGTAGATTATTTCATAAATATTTTATCTTGTTTTCTATACTGTTGGTGTACTGTTCTAATTATAGGAATGTTTGCTTTGCATGAATGCCTTTGGAATATTGTATGTTGCCCTGTTGGTCGCGTTCAAACGGTGAGGAGAACATTGGAGACCAAGAATTCTTCAACGACCAGCAGGACCAGCAAGAGTTTGTGAACCAAGGCAAGTATAGCATGGGCCTACATTAATCTCCTATTCACTTTAATCATTTACTCATATGCATATGTCTAATTTTGGTGACCATAAGGACATACTAGTCATTGATGACTTATTCCCTTGACTCCTATGGGTTAATTGCATATGGATAGATTGCTAGTGCTCTAACTGAACATGATCTATACAATGGTGAATGGTTCTATGGAACTAAAAGTATAACATGATTTATAACAACTGTTCCATAGGGCGAAGGTGTAAATAACTTTTGATCATGTTGCTCCCTGCCCTCCATAAGGACTTATCTGTCGGCAAAAGCTGGGACTGACAGTGCAACCGTGAGAGTCATATGGCTCTGACTTTAGCTCAGTAATAGAACATTTTCTAGCTTGTTAGAGGTTACCTTTATGGCGTAAAAGGGGCTTGCCATGTTGGGTATAGGGCTGCCTCTGTTTCTATGTGTATAGCCGCGATGGATATGTGCCATAGGAAAGGGGGTTCCTACATCTGCCTGCCGAGGAAACCTAGCGGCCCTAACTTGTTAGAGAAACCTATGAAATGGCTTCATAGTGTACCCTACCCGCTCACCTTGGCAGTGATATGGGAGTAATTAACCCGGGCATATGGGAATCACGACTCGCGGTGAATGTGCACCACCTCTGCATAGGGTTACAAACTGTTATAACAGCCGTGCTCACGATCATGAGCAGCCCAGAAAACTCATAGAATAATTGGTTACTTGTTGATGATCATTTAAGTTGTTCTATGATGATATATGATACACTTGACCCTGATATCTGTTCATATGGGATTAAATGGGAGCTTAAGCATAATTTGATAATACCTGAGAATAAAAGCTTGACTTACTAAAAATGCTAACTACAGTAAATCAGTGTCAACCTTTTTGAGCTTCATAACCCCATGTTAACTTGTTAAGTACGGGATGTACTTACGCTTGTTTATTTTCTTTATTTGGATAAAAATCCCGGATGGGTGACAGATGACAACGGGTATGAGGAATTTTCTGAGGATTTTTAGGCTTGTGGTCAACCAGTTGACCTTCCCTGTGATGAAGCCCCACGAGAGAGTCATCTTTTTATATTCCGCTGTGTGATGTAAGACTATGTTATATTATGAATCTGATGTAAGAGACACCGTGATGATACTTTATGTAATTTGTCAGCTTGTGTGTGTGATTGATCTCTGGGTACACACGAGTTTTGGTGCATTCAATTTTATCCTTAAAATTGGGTGTGACACTAACATGCCTACAGCTCTAGACCGAAGATTTTCTAGAGCTATATGTGACCAACTCTAGAAAATCCACATATTTCCAAGAGCTAGAGCTCCGACAAACTTGACCTAAGGGGCGTTTGGGAGAGCTCTCATGGGCTCCGGCTCCTCCAAATTGTACACTATTCATGGTACTATTTATTAGAGCCGTTTTTCTTTGTCTTATCTAAATGGACTAGGAGCCAAGAGGAGCCACTATTTTTGGCTCCACAGGTTTGTCGTAATGCTGGTTTGTCGTAATGCTGGATCTACGCAGAATGCATCTATCGTCATTGATGCATAAATAAATATACCAATTAGTAGTGATTGAATTTATTCTATGGTTCCACATGAGAAACCAGTACGAATATAACCTACATGCTCAATATCATCATCAATTGCCAATATCCGTCTAATCCAATGAGATCCGTTACAGCACATTTCCTCCGGCTCCACCTCCTCGACCACTGTAGCACAGAGTCGGATCTAGAAGGAGCCCAGCCAAACAGGCCCTAAGTAAGGCCCCCTAGCTTCGGTAAGATTTTGGCTGAGTTCTTTGAGGCTCAGGCTCCATGCTACAGTACCAAAGGAGCCACAAATCGTGCTACATGTGTAAAGCATATGCAACATCCCCTCAAAACAGAAAAAGAAACATATGCAACATCCAGTGGCGAATCCAGAAACGATGCAAGAGGAGAGCTAAATAGTACAAGGCTAGAAATCCTACGATAAATCAATGTCGGGTAGGGCTGAACGTTTAGACTCTAGACTATCTTGGGCTGAAGATTGAAGAGGTGTTCTTAACTATTTAGGGCCACGCCCCGGGCTGCAGCCCACTAGCCCGGGGTGCAGATCCGCTCCTGGCAACATCTAGATAAAACACTTGCAACTTGCAACATGAAAACACTTATTGCAACATAAGACGGAAACAACTGAAACATTTCGAACATACTCTTGCGACATATATATGTGAAACATATGCAACTTCTAGATCGAAACGCTTGCAACATACATCTGAAACAGATGAAACATTTTGAACAAACGCTTGCAATACCTTTGAAATACTTGCAACATATGCAACATCCTGATCTACTTTTACAACATCCACATAAAACACTTGCAACATATCTCTGAAGCATCTGAAAATACTTGAAACATATACTTGCAACATGTGCTTTCAACGTAATATCTCTTTGTTGTTTTGGAATGGAGTCTCTTCGGTGCGTGGAGTTCACCAGTATAGAGCTCGCCGCTCCGGTGGAGAAAACTGCGGCGGGTCGACGCGCTCTAGAAGGCTACGACGGGCGAGAGGCGTGGTGGAGAGGGAGAAAGACGGGCTGCTGCGCTCTGGCGCGGTGGAGATGCCGGCCGACGGAACGGAGGCACAGTGGAGAGGAAGACACAGTGGAGAGTGCGGTCGCCGAGGCAGCAAGGCGGAGCGCGGTGATGGTCTCGTGGAGACCTGTAGCGACGTTGCGGTGAGGTAATTTTTTTAAGATTGGTTGGGGGAGTGGATGAGCACATAAGAGGCGATCCTTAGGCTGGCGCGAGCGGCCCACCGTCTCGAGCGTCCGGCACGGACAGACGTAGAATTACCGTTGAACAAAAGAAGACAAGAACGTGTTTCGGTCGCTGAGATCCTTAGCCTGACGGTCTGGACTCTGGACTCTGGAGGAAGAGTATTGAGCTGCTGGCGGAGACGATCAGGACCAGCAGCCGGCTATTAAGCTGGCGACCGAGCAGTCGTCGTCGCATGCACTGCTCGAGGGCCGAGGAAGCTACAAAACTGACCGGTTCAGCAACGGTATCAATCGCCCTGTGCGGCTGTACACCAGAACCGTACATTTTGTATTTATATTTTATGTATAGGAGTATGTATATGTATACATGTACTGCATGCACGGCACGGATGGACACGGTCCGTTCAAACGGAAGCGCCCTGCCTGGCCGGCCGGCCGGCCGAAGAACGAGAACGAATACGAACGCTCTTCTAGATCCATTGACCCTCTCTCCCTCCCTGTTTCCCTCTCCCGGATTAAATAAATAAATATAGTATCAGCTTCAGCTCATCATCCTCCACACGCCAAGCGCAAGAAACCATGAGTTGCGCGCTGTCTGTTTGGGCCGAGCCTTTGCGGGGAAGTCAGTCCGTGAGGGACCCCGGGTTTATGAACCCGACAGGAGTCCCCGAGCCCCGAGCAATTCAGGCAGAATCGTCTAGGTTTTTTTGTCTCAACGGCGGGTGCGCGAGAGCGTACCTACGGGTGTAGCCCCCGGGCGGTTCTGGCTGAACCGTCTGGGGGTTTTCCGTGTTGCCAGCGGAAGATGTTTTCGTTTCGTCGGCGGGTGTGCGCGAGCGCACCCACGGGTGTAGCCCCGAACGGTTCGGGCAGAACCGTCTGGGGGTGTTTGTTTAGCGGGCGTGTGTGCGTATTTTTCAGTTGAGACGGAGTCATCGACCAAGGTGTCGTTGCGCAGCCGAGGCGGTTTAGTTTCGAGGGATTGGGTGAGACGGAGTTTGCGGGTCCTGGCGTCGGTTCGCGTCATGGGACCGGACGAGGCAGTTAGTCTTAGGCATCGGACGAGGTAGAGCTCGTGGATCCTGACATCGGTGCGCGTCGTGGGATCGGTCAAGTCAGAGCTTGCGGGTCCTGGCGTCGGTGCGTGCCGTGGGACCGGGCGAGGCAGTTAGTCTTAGGGATCGGACGAGGTAGAGCTCGTGGATCCTAGCATCGGTGCGTGCCGTGGGATCGGTCGAGTCGGACCTTGCAGGTCCTGGCATCGGTGCGCGCCGTTGGACCGGGCGAGGCAGTTAGTCTTAGGGATTGGACGAGGTAGAGCTTGTGGATCCTAGCGTCGGTACGCGCCGTGGGATCGATCGAGTCGGAGCTTGCGGGTCCTGGCGTCGATGCGCGCCGTGGGACCGGGCGAGGCAGTTTGTCTTAGGGATCGGACGAGGCAGCAAGGCGGTGCTCATGGATCCTGGAATCGATGCAGCCCACGTAGCTGAGGCAGTTAGTTAGTTAGTTTAGGGATCGGGCGAGGCGGCAAGGCGGTGCTCGCGGATCCTGGCATCGGTGCAGCTCGCGCAGCCGAGGCAGTTTAGTTAGTTAGTTTAGGGATCGGGCGAGGCGGCAAGGCGATGCTCGTGGATCCTAGCGTCGGTGCAGCCTGCACAGCCGAGCTAGTTAGTTAGTTAGTTTAGGGATCGAGCGAGGCGGCAAGGCTGTGCTCGTGGATCCTGACGTCGGTGCAGCCCGCGCAGCCGAGGCAGTTTAGTTAGTTTGTTTAAGGATCGGGCGAGGCGGCAAGGCGGTGCTCGCGGATCCTAATGGGGCGAGTTCGGGGACACAGACCTAGGCATTTTGTGTCTTAAGGCCCCGAGCCCCGTTGGGCTTTAGTAGGGGTCGGTTTTTGTGTGCGTTATCCCGTCCTCGGTTCCTCACAACCGGAGGGGCTGAGTTTTATCGCTTGTCCCGATCGCTCAGGCTCGAGTGACGTGCTCGGTGAGTTCACTAACGGGCATAATCGAGTGGAATCCGGGTCCGTCGTTCAAGACGGGGTCGGCATAGCCCTCTTGTGATATTCCACTGCTCCTTTACCTGCAACCCGGCAGATGCCTGGGTCGTTCCGGAGACCGACCCGGGTGGCCTAACGGCCTCCCCTCGATGGAGATTCTGTGGGCTTGGCAAGAGGTTCAAGATCGAACGAGAAGGTAGAGATGACCCTGTCTGCTAGACTGGGCGAGGGCCGCATGGGGCTCATCTATGTTTTTCTCCCCCGGCTCTGTTGTTGCTCATGTCGAATGAGGCAACTGCCGCTTCATGACGCAACATGGAGCGTTGTGATGCATTTCGCTGCACGTGCGATGCTTAGTACTCGAGCCCCCGGGCGGTTCAAGGACCCGTGCTCGTCGTTCGTGATGGAGTCGGCATGGCCTACATGGGGCATCCCTTCGCTCCCTACCTGTCTCTCGGTGTGTTTCTTGTATCAATGAATACATCAGTACTGTTTTTTGATAGAAAACACTATCCGTTCTTTGTTTTCATCCTAGCATATCTTTTGTTTTTTTTGTCCTTTCTTTTTCGTACATGCCCGTTAGTTCCGTAGGCTGAAACTTTTTTAAGAGCCTCGGCATGGCCCGCGGGGCTCGGCTGCTCGTAACCATAGGTCGTGGCAGGGTGCGTTCGGTTAGGAGTAAGAACAAAAGTTACATAGGGCAATCAAAGGAAAAGGAATGCGCTTCCATTCGGGGACGAAGTTGTTTACCATGTGTCAGTAAAAAAGGGAGTAAAATGAGAGGTAGTATTTAGTATTGTACCCTTATGGAGCCCCCGAGCGACCCGAGCTAAAAGTGTTTAGGCTGGGGTGCCTTATAGGGGCAAGTGTTGACTAAAAAGCGGTTAGACCAAATTTAGGGGGAAAACGACGTAGCTGTTCAATGTTCCAAGTGTTGGTGACAACATTGCCGTTGTTGTCCTCCAGTCGTTAGGTGCCCGGTCGGATTACTTCGGTCACCGTATAGGGCCCTTCCCATGGTGGAGAGAGCTTGTATTTTTCCTTCGTTGATTGGGTTCTCCAGAGTACGAGATCGCTGACTTTTTGTGGTACCTACGGAGGGTTTGTTGGTAGTGAGTGGAGCAGATGACGGTCGTCTCGCGGGCCTCTTTGAGCAGGTCGACTGCATCTTGTTGAGCCTTCGCTGCTCGATCGCGGTCGAAAGCCTTCACTCTTGGGGCATCGTGGTCGAGGTCGAAGGGCAGCACTGCCTCAGCTCTGTAGGCCAGGAAGAAGGGTGTGAACCCTATGGATTGGTTTGGGGTCGTTCTTAGGATCTAGAGGATCGCTGGGACCTCTGCAACCCTTCGCCTGGCATACTTGTTGAGTCAGTCGAAGATGCGTGACTTAAGTCCTTGGAGGAATATGCCATTGGCACATTCGACCTGACCGTTAGTTCATGGATGTCCGACCGAGGCCCAGTCAATCCTGATGTCGTATCCATCACTAAAGTCTAGGAACTTCTTTCTGGTAAAGTTAGTCTCGTGGTCAGTGATGATACAGTTAGGAACGTCGAACCGGTAGATGATGTCGAGAAAGAATTTGACTACCTCCTCCGAGCGGATGTTGGTAATGGGCTTAGCCTCTATCCACTTGGTGAACTTGTCAACTGCTACGAGTAGGTGAGTGAAGGCGCCTAGGCCCTTTTTGAGGGGCCCCACCATGTCGAGGCCCCAGACCATGAATGGCTAGGTGATGGGGATGGTTCAGAGCTCCTGTGCTGGCAAATGGGTTTGCCGAGCGTAGAACTGGCATCCTTCACACCTACGGACAACCTCCTCTGCATCTCGTAGCGTGGTGGGCCAGTAAAAACCTTGGCGAAAGGCTTTTTTGACCAGCGACCTTAGGGTCGCGTGATGTCCACAAATCCTGGCATGGACCTCGAGGAGGAGCTGCTTCCCTTAGGTGGTGGGGACACACTTCATGAGCACTCCTGACGGACTCTGTTTGTAGAGCTCATCACCGAGTGCGACGAAGGTCTTGGCGTGTCGAGTGATTCGTCGGGCTTCAGTCCTTTTGGGCAGGAGAACCTCCTCGAGGAGGTAGGCAAGTAGCGGTGCTCGCCAGTCTATTTGACTGAGTGTCAATACGGTAACATTTGTGGGTGACGTTGTCATGGAGGTTCTGGAATCAAAGCCCCCGAGCGCCGGCTTGGCGTTTGGTCGAAGCCATCGGGTGCTGGCTTGGCGTTGAGGTCAGAGCCCCCGAGCGCCGACTGGGTGTCGGGGTGTGCCTGGATCGGACCTTCCAGGATGCGGGCGGATGGCTCATGGACGTCGTTGATGAAGACCCCGCTTGGGGATGGATCCCTCCTGGCAGCCAACTTCACAAGAAAATCAGTGGCATCATTGTCCCTTCAAGGGACGTGATGTAGCTCGATCCCCTAGAATTTGTCCTCGAGCTTGCACACCTCTTGGCAGTATGCTGCCATGAGGGGGTTTTTGCAGGACTCCTTTATGACCTGATCAATGACTAGCTCTGAGTCGCCATGAACGTAGAGTCGCATAGCACTGAGCTCAATGGCGATGTATAGTCCGTTGATGAGGGCCTCATACTCCGCGGCGTTGTTTGAGGCTAAAAAGTAGAGGCGGATGATGTAGCGGAGCCTACTCCCGTCCGGGGAGATCAGAACCACTCTAGCTCCTGAGCCGGGCGCCATTACAGACCTGTCGAAGTACATTGTCCTGTACTCGTGGGTGACATCTGGGGTCGATAGCTATACCTCTGTCCATTCAACGACAAAATCCATAAGTGCCTAAGATTTAATGGCGGTACGGGGGATGTACCTCATGTTGTGGCCCATGAGTTCGAGTGCCCACTTAGAGATCCATCCCGTGGCATCGCAGTTGTGGATGATGTCCCCGAGTGGGTATGAAGTGACGATCGTGACTTCATGGTCGGTGAAGTAGTGCATGAGCTTTCGGGTCGCCATCAGCACGGCGTATAGGAGTTTCTACACCTGGGGGTACCGGACCTTGGTGTCGCCGAGTACTTCGCCGATGAAGTATATGGGCCGCTGGACCTTAAGCCGGTGTCCTGGCTCCTCCCTTTCGACGACCAGCATGGCGCTTACCACATGGTTGTTGGCCGTGATGTAGAGGAGAAGGGGTTCTCCTCGTTCAGGAGCAACAAGGATCGGGGCTGACGTCAGGGACGCATTGAGGCTCTCCAGGGCCTGCTGGGCTTCCTCAGTCCATATGAAAGTGTCTGTCTTTTTGAGGAGCTTGTAGAGTGGCATCCCCTATCCGTCGAGCCGGGAGATGAATCGACTTAGGGCAGCCAGACAACCGGTGAGCCTTTGCACGCCCTTGACGTTGCGTATGGGACCCATATTGGAGATGGCTGTGATTTTTTTGGAGTTGGCCTCGATGCCGCGCTCGGACACAATGTATCCTAGCAACTTCCCCTTTGGAACCCCAAAAACACATTTTTTGGGATTCAGTCTGATGTTGAACCTTCAAAGGTTCGTGAACGTCGCGGCCAAGTTTGCAATCAGGTCACAGGCTTGAGTTGTTTTGACCACTATGTCATCAACATAGACGACGATTGTTGGTCTTGGCCGCTCGGTTTGGTCAGGCTGATTGAGCGGGTCGATTTGGTCAGCGAAGCATTGCTGCATGGACCTCTGGTAGGTGGCGCCAGCGTTCTTTAAGCCGAATGGCATGGTTACGAAGCAGTACAAACCATACGGGGTGATGAACGAGGTTCTGAGCTGATCAGACTCTTTTATCGTGATCTGGTGATAGCCTGAGTAGGAACCTAGAAAGGAGAGGATCTCACAACCCAAGGTGGAGTCGACTATCTGGACTATGCGCGGCAAAGGAAAGTGATCCTTTGGACATGCTTTGTTGAGGCCCGTATAGTCAACGCACATTCTCCACTTCCCGGTCTTCTTTTTAACAAGAACAGGGATTGGCAAGCTAGTCAGGAGTGGAATACCTCTCTGATGAATTCGGCTAGCAAGGAGTTTGGTGATCTCTTCGCCTATGGCCCTATGCCTCTCGTCATCGAAGCAATGCAGGCACTGCTTGGCGGGCTTCGAGCCCGAGATGAGGCATAGTGTGTGCTCGGTGACCCCCCATGGTATGCCCGGCATGTTCAGAAGGCTGTCATGCAAAGACATCGCGGTTGTCGTGCAGGAAGTCAATGAGCTCGTGTTCCTATTTGGCTGGGAGCTAGGTCCCAATCTGAACCGTCTTGGTTGGGTCGGTGGGGTCGATTCCCACCACCTTGGTTTCCTCGAGCGGTCAGAAGGCCCTCGAGGTGGTTGGTTGGTTGCAGTCTGGGACTACCGAGATCGATGATTCCCTGAGCCGCGGGAGCTCGGATGAGTTGACGACCGCAGTGGCAAGCTCATAGTGCTCATGGTCGCACGTGAAGGCATGCGAGAAGGCGCTGCTCACAGTGATGACATCGTTCGGTCCCGGCATCTTTAGCTTGAGGTAGGTGTAGTTGGGGATTGCCATGAATTTGGCGTAGCATGGCCGCCCCAAGATGGCATGGTAGGATCCTGGAAAGTCCACCACTTCAAAGGTGAGAACCTCTGAGCGGAAGTTGGCTTGGCTGCCAAACATGATGGGCAGGTTGATCTACCCAAGTGGGTATGCCTGCGCACCCAGGATCACTCCGTGGAAGGGAGAGCCCGCCAGGCGGAGCTCCGATCGGGGGATGCGCGTGGTGTCGAGGGTGTCGACGTAGAGGATGTTGAGGCCGCTGCCTCCATCCATCAACACCTTGGTGAGGCGTTTCTTGTGGGTGATGGGATTGACAACGAGCGGGTAGCATCCTGGTCTCGCGATGTGGGAGGGATGGTCCCTCTGATCGAAGGTGATCGGAGATTCCAACCAGCTGAGGAAGGAGGGGACGGTCGTCTCAGTGGCGCATGCTTTCCTATAGCGTACCTTGTGCTGGTGCTTGGACCACATGGCGTTGGATCCACCAAAGATCATGATGCATTCATCAGCATCGGGGAACCATCTCCATCCTTGCCCGTCGTGCCTCCTTTCTTGGCAGTCGCCTCTTTGTCGTCCCCTTCTTTCGGCTCGCCGGCCTGTCGTAGGAAACGTTTGAAGAGCTCACAGTCCTTGTAGAGATGTTTGATGGGGTAGGCATGGTTGGTGCACAGGCTATCCATGAGATTGTTGAAATGGTCAGGCAGGCCCTATTGGGGCTGCTTGCCCATGCGGTCAGTTGTGGCAACCAATGCGGTGTTGTCCGATCGTCGCCGGTCCTTTTTGTTCTTCTTGCCCCTCTGTGTGGAGGGGCCCTCATCTTGGTCCGTGCGCTTGGCCTTGCCTTTGTCCCAGCCTCCATTGAAGACCACTCCGATCGCTTCCTCGCTGGAGGTGTGGTTAGTGGCGACGTCGAGCAGGTCGCAGGTGGTTCGGGGCTTCAGGCATCTAAGCTTGTGGATTAGGGACTCGTAGACCATCCTGGAGAGGAACGTGCTGACGATGTCTGCGTCGATGACATCAGGGAGGGAGTTGCATCATTGGGAGAACCTATGGAAGTAGTCCCACAGGGACTCGTTGGGCTCCTGCTGGCAACTCTTGAGGTCCTAGGAGTTCGTAGGGCGGACATACGTCCCCTAGAAATTTTCGACGAAGACCCTCTTGAGGTCCACCCAGTTGCGGATGCTGTCGTGTGGGAGGAATTCAAGCCATGCCCGAACATGTTCCCCCACATAGATGGGGAGATACTGAATGATGAAATAGTCATCATCCACCCCTTCGACTCAGCAGGCGAGCCAGAAATCTTCAAGCCAAATACTAGGGTTTGTCTCCCCAGTGTACTTGGTAATGTTGGTGGGTGGTCGGAAGCAACTGTGGGAATGGCACTCTCTGGATACGCTAGTCAAAGGCCTGTGGCCCTAGACCCTCAGGGCTGGGACTCTGGTCGTCCGGTCGGTGATCATGCCTAGGGCGTGTTTCACCTCTCCCCTTGATGGTTTGGCCAGGATCCGTGTCACCTACTCTTGCCACCACCTGGTGAACATCATCATCGTGTCGGGCCCAATGCCGGTTGCTGATGATGCTATGAGTGTCCTAGTGCGGACCGAACTGCTCGTGTATTGGCAGTCGGTGGGGAGCAGGTGCTAGGTCAGACCATGGCGCGACTACCGCCCCCTCCCCCCACCCCCCGAGCCACACCTAGCGGCTATAGCGGCGAGCGGATGGAGCGATCTATCTGGCATGTCCCCGTTCCCCTGATGGGGAGAGAGGACGCATGTTGGAGTCTTGATGCAGAGGTTTCCACCTATTGAACAGCGGCGGCTTCTACTAGAACCCAGAGGTTCTGGTATATTGCCCGCTCCTAGGGGTCGACGGGCTCGGGAACGCCGCACAAAAGCATTGTCGTAGCGGCGATGTTCTGGCCAGCTCGAGTGAACTGTGGGAGATCGTTCCCCTCGTTCATGATGTCATGTTGGACCTAACAGGCGCGACCTACCGGGCCATGCGCATAAGGAGCAACGTGTTGTACCGAATGTGCCGCCGTAGGCGGCGGTTGGTTCTGCTGCCGTTGTCGTAATTCCTTGGCGTGCGCTTGTATAGACGTGAGGGCCCCTACATGCGGGTCTGGGGGGCTGTGAGTCTGCACGGATTCCACAACCACCGGTGGCTATCCCAGAGCGTCCACCATAGTGCCATCCCAGGACAGATGGTGGCGAGGTGCCACATCACCGATGCTGGAGTCATTGCTCTCACCCTGGTCATCCAGGAGTTCATGGAGAGTGGCAGGAGCATAGCTCGCCATTCCCTCGAATGCGGATGTGAGGGGGGATGGTGCCAGCATCCTTCAGAGACCCAGAGCGTACACATCTATGGGGCACGAGGCTGTAGGGGAACCGAACGTACGGTGTTCATGGCGCGGGCAGTACAGTCCCTTTGGATGATTAGTGAAAGATAGTAGATAAAGAGTAAATAACAATACGCATATTACTTACAGTGGGGTTTGAGCAGAGAGTTTGCTCGGAATGGCGCGTAGATGCCGCGTCATTGAAGTCGTGCGTCCCGGAGTCGATGGAGGGTGCCCCTCCGACAGGTGGTGGGACGAGTGCCTCTTCACGGAGGTGTAGTACACCGAGTCGGTCGGCAACGAAGTCCTGGCTTCCGAGGAGGAAAGCCTAGGATGGCTCGAAGACAGGTGGAACCCACATCCCAATAGGTGGGAGCGCGAGAAACTCCAGTGAGCCAAAGCGAATTGAATCGCCAGAGCCTGCCACAGCAAGGGTGGAAGAAAAGTAGGCCATTCGATGACCTAAAAGTGTTGAACGTACAACATCTTCCCCACGGACGGCGCCAACTTGAAAGGTCCTAATGGATAGAGGGGGCGAATAGCCTAATAAAAATTTCTACAACAACACTTAACAAAAGGTTAGACAATTATGAGGCGAAGCAAGTGTTGCGCTAGCCTACTCAAAATGCAAGCCACCTACCACAATTCTAGTTTAGATAGTGTCTATTCACACAAAAGTTATGACACTATTCTATATTAGTGTGCTCTCAAAGGCTAACTAAAGAGCCACACCAACCAAGCAAGCAAGCTCTCACAACTAGCTACACTAAAGAGCTTGTCAACTAGTTTGCAGTAAAGTAAAGAGAGTGATCAAGAAGGTTATACCGCCGTGTAGATGAAAGAACCAATCAATCACAATGATGAATAACAATGAAGACCAATCACCTAGGAATCAATGATGAACACAGTGATTTTTACCGAGGTTCACTTGCTTGCCGACAAGCTAGTTCTTGTTGTGGCAATTCACTCACTTGGAGGTTCATGCGCTAATTGGCTTCACATGCCAAACCCTCAATAGGGTGCCACACAACCAACACAAGATGAGGATCACACAAGCCACGAGCAATCCACTAGAGTACCTTTTGGCTCTCCGACGGGGAAAGGTCAAGAACCCCTCACAATCACCACGATCAGAGTCGGAGACAATCACCACCCTCTACTCAATGATCCTCACTGCTCCAAACCGTCTAGGTGGCGGCAACCACCAAGAGTAACAAGCGAAATCCATAGCAAAACTCGAACACCAAGTGCCTCTAGATGCAATCACTCAAGCAATGCACTTGGATTCACTCCCAATCTCACTATGATGATGAATCAATGATGAAGATGAGTGGGAAGACTTTGGCTAGGCTCACAAGGTTGCTATGTTAATGAAAATGGCCAAAGATATGATCCATAGCCAGCCATGGGGCTTAAATAGAAACCCCCACGAAATAGAGCCGTTATACCCCTTCACTGGCCATAACCCGGGCTAACCGGACGCTCCGATCCAACTGCCCAAACACTGCTCCTCAGCGTCCAGTTGCCCGATGGCGGCCACATGTCTCTTGCGTTTAACTATGAACGTTTGATCTTAATGGTCGAGAAGTTGACCGGATGCTCCGACAGAGCTGACCGGACGCTGGACCCTCAGCGTCCGGTCGTTTATAGTAAGGGTCCAAAACGTGTTTTTGCCGACCGGACGCGTCCGGTCATGCTTGACCGGACACAGCCCAGCGTCCGGTGCTTAACCCTAATCACTATGCCGACCGACAACACGACCAGACGCAGCCCTTCAGCGTCCGGTCGTAGAGCGACCCAGCGTCCGGTCAGTTGACCGACGCCTGCATCATTGCGACCAACTCCATTTCACCTCTAACTTCTTCACCCTTGCTCAAATGTGCTAACCACCAAGTGTATCACCTTGTGCATATGTTTTAGCATATTTTCACAAACATTTTCAAGGGTGTTAGCACTCCACTAGATCCTAAATGCATATGCAATGAGTTAGAGCATCTAGTGGCACTTTGATAACCGTATTTCGATATGAGTTTCACCCCTCTTAATAGTATGGCTATCAAACCTAAATGTGATCATACTCTCTAAGTGTCTTGATCACCAAAACAAAATAGCTCCTACAAGTTATACCTTTGCCTTGAGCTTATTTTGTTTTTCTCTTTCTTCTTTTCAAGTTTAAGCCCTTGATCATTACCATGCCATCACCATTGTCATGCTATGATCTTCATTAGCTTCTCCACTTGAAGTGTGCTACCTATCTCAAGATCACTTGATAAACTAGGTTAGCACTTAGGGTTTCATCAATTCACCAAAACTAAACTAGAGCTTTCAATCTCCCCTTTTTGGTAATTGATGGCAACCCTTATACAAAGATATGAAATAAAATTCAATTGAATCCATATTGCTTGCCCAAGCATATTTACCATGTGTAAAAGAATATGGACAAGTTTCATGAACCCCAAATGATAGCAATTGCTCCTCCTACATATGTGCTAAGAGTTTGGATTGAAGCTTGCACATATGCTTAGATAGGAAATATAGGAGTCAATGTCTACCAAATGATGCTAAGATATAAAAGATGGACCTTTGAAGCGTGATACCAATCGGAGTGCACCAATATACCATCCTTAGCACCATGGTTAGCTCAATACCACTTGGAAACATACTTTGGAAAGATACCACTTGTAAAGACTTACTTGGAAATGAAAGTTGTCTAGTGATTTCATTTCATCAATCAATCTTACAACTAACATTCATCACACAAGCATGGATGTGTAAATTTAATACTTGTGCCATGCAAGCAAACATATGAAATGCACATTCAAATGCACCATACAAGTTCATGAGCTTGCTCCCCCTACTTGTGTGCTCAAAATTTTAGTTGATGATCCCTTTCCTTTGTCATATCTCTCCCCCTATGTCATATATCAAGATATTTAATAGTTGATCCCTTTCCTTTTTCATATCTCTTCCCTATGTCATATATCAAGATATCTTTATGTTTCTTTCCCTTTTTCACTATCTTTGTTTCTCTCCCCCTTTGTCATCAATGACCACAAAGGTTCTAAATATAGATAGTATTACTTGTAGGGTCGAGATTATCAATGTCAATCAATGGGGTGAGGATCATTTTCCCAAATTTGGTTTAGTCTAGATTATTTGCTAAAGATATTTAACTCGGTTTGATCCAAGGACAAGCTTCTTCACACCTCCAAATAAGGGTTATCTTGTACCATGTTGAGTTAAACACTTATAGCTCATTTTCTAGATTAAACACTAGGTTTACAAGCCCATAAACATGTCATATGCCATCACTAGATCAAGTCAAGCATAGAAGCAATAGTGATACCATATGGACATCAAAATCATTTGATTTTCATGAATGAGCCTAATAAAATAGAACCACTTGAAAGGTCCTAGTAAGATTGAAAATATGACTAGATGCACTAAACATGTCCTTAGCAAGGATGTATGCCATGCCAATCAACTTTTACCTTGGATTGCTCGAAGGAGAGGCATGTCATATGAGTGGGGGTGCATCAACACATATTTGAGAAATCCAATATGTTCAACTCATTCCTTAGCTTGCAAAACCTTTTCTCATCCAATGGCTTGGTGAATATATCGGCAAGTTGATCTTCGGTGCCTACACTCTCAATGCAAATGTCCCATTTTTGTTGGTGATCTTTTATGAAATAGCGGCAGACATCAATGTGCTTTGTTCTTGCATGTTGCACCGGATTGTTGGTTAGCTTGATTGCACTCTCATTGTCACATAGCAATGGCACTTTCTTGAACTTGATTCCAAAGTCACTCAAAGTGGCCTTCATCCAAAGTATTTGTGCACAACAACTACCAGCGGATATGTATTCGGCTTCGGCGGTTGATAATGCAGCACTATTTTGCTTCTTTGATGACCATGAAATAAGTGATCTTCCCAACACTGGACATGTGCCTGAGGTGCTCTTCCTTTCAACCTTGCATCCCACATAATCCGAGTCGGAGTAACCAACTAGCTCAAACTTTGCTCCTTTGGGATACCACAAACCAACATTTGGTGTATGCTTTAAGTACCTCAATATTCTCTTTGTAGTCTTCAAATGACTTTCCCTTGGTGAGGCTTGAAATCTTGCACACATGTATACACTAAACATGACATCCGGCCTTGATGCGGTCACATAGAGTAGACTTCCAATCATAGACCGATACAATTTTTGATCCATCATATTGCCACTTGCATCACTATCCAAGTTGCCATTTGTTCCCATTGGTGTGCTAATGACTTTGCTATCAATCATACCAAACTTCTTAATCATGTCCTTGATGTACTTGCCTTGACTCACAAATGTACCATTCTTCAATTGCTTGATTTGAAGACCAAGGAAGTAACTCAACTCTCCAATCATGGACATCTCAAACTCATTAGCCATCATCTTTCCAAACTCATCACAAAAGTCTTGATTGGTTGATCCAAATATGATGTCATCTACATAGATTTACAATACAAATAAATCTTTACCAATCTTCTTGATAAAAAGAGTGGTGTCAACCTTGCCCATTGTGAACCCTTTAGAGAGTAGGAAATCCCTCAATCTCTCATACCATGCTCTAGGTGCTTGCTTCAAGCCATACAATGCCTTCTTCAACTTATACACATGGTTGGATTTCTTATCATCTTCAAAACCAGGAGGTTGGTCAACATATACTTCTTTATTGATATAACTATTGAGAAATGCACTCTTGACATCTATTTGATAGAGCTTGATATTGTGAGCACAAGCATAGGCTAGCAAGATTCTTATTGCTTCCAATCTAGCAACCGGGACATATGTTTCTCCAAAGTCAAGACCTTCAACTTGTGTATAGCCTTATGCTACCAATCTTGCTTTGTTCCTTACTACTATCCCATCTTGATCTTGCTTGTTTCTAAAGACCCATTTAGTTCCAATCACATTGTGTCCCTTTGGTCTCTCTATTAATTCCCATACTTGATTTCTTGTGAAGTTATTCAATTCTTCATGCATAGCATTCACCCAATCAACATCCTTCAAAGCTTTATCTATCTTCTTTGGTTCAATGGATAACACAAATGAGAAGTGTTCACAAAATGATACCAATCTTGATCTTGTTTGTATACCTCTTGAAATATCTCCAATTATAGTGTCCAAAGGATGATCTCTTGCAACATTGGTTGCTTAGAGGATTGGAACTTGATTGCTTGCACTTGCTTGATCATTTGGTTGAGATGATGTACTAGCCACTTGATCTTGTTCATTATCATGAGAGCCACTTGAACTAACTTGATTTGTATCATCTTGCACATTTGAGTTAGAGAGCACTTGCACTGGATCATCTTCATCATCATTCACTTGCCTAGGCCTCAATTCACCAATATCCATGTTCTTCATGGCATTTGAAAGTTGAATGCCTCTAACATCTTCCAAGTTCTCATTCTCTACTTGTGAACCCTTGGTTTTATCAAATTTAACATCATGAACTTCCTCAAGAGTACCACTATCCAAATTCCAAACTCTATATGCTTTGCTTATAGTGGAATAACCAAGTAGGAATCCTTTATCACATTTCTTGTCAAACTTGCCCAATCTTGTGCCTTTCTTTAAGATATAGCATTTGCAACCAAAGACCCGAAAATATGCAATGTTGGGCTTTCTACCATTCAAGAGCTCATATGGTGTCTTCTCTTTCAATCGGTGATAATAGAGGTGGTTGCTACAATAGCAAGCCGTGTTGATAGCTTTGGCCCAAAAAGATTGACTCACATTATACTCACTAAGCATAGACCTTGCCATATCAATGAGTGTTCTATTCTTCCTCTCAACAAGGCCATTTGATTAGGATGTGTACTTGGCCGAGAATTGATGTCTAATTCCAAATTCATCACATAACTCATCAATTCTAGTGTTCTTGAACTCACTACCATTGTCACTTCTAACTCTCTTGATGGTTGTTTCAAACTCATTGTGAATGCCTTTGACAAATGATTTGAATGTTGCAAACATATCACTTTTGTCCACTAGAAAGAATACCCATGTGTATCTAGTATAGTCATCTACTATCACAAATCCATATTTGTTACCACCGATACAAGTGTATTGTGTTGGCCCAAACAAATCCATGTGCAATACCTCAAATGCTTTACTAGTGCTCATCATGCTTTTCTTAGGATGGGTGTTTCCAACTTGTTTGCTGGCTTGACAAGAGCTACAAAGCTTATCCTTTTCAAACACAATATCTTTCAAGCCTTTAACCAAGTCATGCTTAATCAATCTATTCAATTGTTTCATTCCAACATGACCAAGCCTTCTATGCCATAACCAACCCATGCTAGACTTAGTGAACAAGCATGTAGATAATTTAGCTTCACTAGCATTGAAATCAACCAAGTATAGATTCTCATATCTAAAGCCTTTGAAGATCAAGTTAGAGACATCTATACTTATGAACTCTACATCATCTACTCTAAATATGCATTTGAATCTAAGATCACACAATTGAGCCACGGATAGCAAATTAAAGTTCAAGCTTTCTACTAGCAACACATTTGATATACTCATGTCATTAGATATTGCAATCTTACCAAGCCCTTTGACCTTGCCTTTGCCATTGTCACCAAATGTGATACTATCATAACCATCATTGCCATTGGTGTTGATTGAGTTGAACATTCTTGCATCACCGGTCATGTGTTGAGTGCACCCACATCAAGAACCCAATGTCTTCCTCTGGCTTTGTAATTGACCTACAAAAAAAAATCAATTCTTTTTAGGTACCCAAACTTGTTTGGGTCCTTGAAGGTTAGTCACTAGGCTCTTTGGTACCCAAATGGCTTTCTTCTTTGAGCCCATCCATGGTTTACCAATGAACTTAGCATTCACACCATTTGTACCCTTAGTAAGCATATAGCATGAATCAAGCTTAATGGAGGATACATTAGCATTTTTGCTTTTGTTTTTGCATTCTTGCTCTTTGTGACCCACTTGCTTGCAACTAGTGCAAAACCGACCATTGTTCTTCACAAAACTAGTTTTGTGAGGAGCAAAGGCCGCCTTGCCTTTCTTGGGGGTATAGCCCAATCCCACTTTATAGAGAGAAGCTCTTTGGCTACCCAAGCACATAAGCAAGCGGTCCTCACCACCATAAGCCTTAGCTAATGTGTGAGTGAGCTTAGTGACCTCTTTCTTGAGGTTCTCATTCTCAACCACTAGTGAGGCATCACAAGTGAGACCATCACTACTAGATGAGGTAGAAGTGGAAGTGCTACAAGAAGGGTTAGTAGGAGCAACAATGATAAGCATAGATAGTGATTCATCAATTATATCACAAGTTAAACCTACATTGCAAGTTTTAACATGCTTCTTTTTATTTTGCTCATCAAGCAAAGAGGAATGAGCCTTTTCAAGCTTTTTGTGAGCTTTGCCAAGCTTCTCATTGGCTTCCTCTAGCTTCTCATGAGATGTATTGAGCTCATCAAAGGCTTGCTTAAGGGCTTTTAGTTCCTTACGCAAGCTTTTGCATTCCCTTCTCTTGATATCAAAGTGTTCTCTAGCATCTTCTAGCATGTCAATTAATTCATCCTCAGTAGGTTCATCATCATCACTATCACTATCATTTTCATTTTCATGTTTATTATCATCAACATGTTCTTCATCACTTTCATCATCACAAGATTGTACCTTAGTGGCCTTAGCCATGAAGCATGATGAAGATTCGAAGAGAGAAGGCTTCTCATTGATTGCAATGCTTGCAAGAACCTTCTTCTTGGTGGTCTTGTGATCATCACTATCATCATCATCACTTGAGGAAGCATCACTATCCCAAGTGACTACATATGAACCACCCTTCTTCTTCTTCTTGAAGGCCATTTTGTCCTTCTTCTCTTTCTTTTCCTTCTTGTCCTTCTTCTTGTTCTTCTTGTTGTCATCATCATTGTCACTATTGTATGGGCATTGAGCAACAAGATGATCTTTGCTTCCACACTTGAAGCACCTTCTTGACTCTTCTTTGTTCTTGGATGAAGACTTCTTTCTTCTAGCATGGTAGCCCTTCTTTACCATGAACTTGCCAAATCTCTTGACAAATAGAGCCATCTTCTCATCATCATCATCATCCCATGATTCATCTTCTTCACTTGATGTTTCTTGCTTTGCTTTGCCCTTGGATGATGTGGCTTTGAATGCCACGCTCTTCTTCTTCTCATCCTTCTTCTCATCTTTCTTCTCCTTCTTTTCTTCCTTCTCATCATCATCTCTATATGTATCATTGGTCATAATATCTCCCAACACTTGGTTTGGTGTCATGGTGTCCAACCCACTTCTTACTAGAATAGTGATCAATGTGCCAAATCTTGAAGGTAAGCATCTCAAGAACTTGTGGGAGAAGTCCTTATCCTTCACTTCTTCTCCAAGTGCTTTGAGATCATTGATAAGCACTTGAAGCCTATGGAATATCTCTGGCACACTCTCATCATCCTTCATCTTGAAGCTTGCAAATTTTTCTTTGAGAATGTAAGCCTTTGCACCCTTCACGGCTTGGGTGCAGTCAAATGATTCTTCCAACTTCTTCCATGCCTCATGAGCCATCTCAATATTTTTGACTTGCTCAAATGTTCTTTCATCAATTGCATCATGAATAGCACTTAGAGCAATGTCATTATTTTGGAGAAGTACTTCTTCGGCCATGGTGGGATTCTCTAGATCTTCAATCTCAATTTTTGTTTCTACCACCTTTTAAACCTTCCTATTGATTGACTTAATATAAGTTGTCATCTTGGCCTTCCAATGGGGATAGTTGGAGCCATCAAATTGGGGTGGCTTCTTGGTGTTATTGATTTGAGCCATTTTAGCACCGAAGGTTGTTAAGCCTCAAATAACGGTGACCTTGGCTCTGATACCACTTGAAAGGTCCTAATGGCTAGAGGGGGGTGAATAGCCTAATAAAAATTTCTACAACAACACTTAACAAAAGGTTAGACAATTATGAGGCGAAGCAAGTGTTGCGCTAGCCTACTCAAAATGCAAGCCACCTACCACAATTCTAGTTTAGATAGTGTCTATTCACACAAAAGTTATGACATTATTCTATGTTAGTGTGAGTGTGCTCTCAAAGGTTAACTAAAGAGCCACACCAACCAAGCAAGCAAGCTCTCACAACTAGCTACACTAAAGAGCTTGTCAACTAGTTTACAGTAAAGTAAAGAGAGTGATCAAGAAGGTTATACCGCCGTGTAGATGAAAGAACCAATCAATCACAAGGATGAATAACAATGAAGACCAATCACCTCGGAATCAATGATGAACACAATGATTTTTACCGAGGTTCACTTGCTTGCTGGCAAGCTAGTCCTCGTTGTGGCGATTCACTCACTTGGAGGTTCACGTGCTAATTGGCTTCACACGCCAAACCCTCAATAGGGTGCCACACAACCAACACGAGATGAGGATCACACAAGCCACGAGCAATCCACTAGAGTACCTTTTGGCTCTCCACCAGGGAAAGGTCAAGAACCCCTCACAATCACCACGATCGGAGCCAGAGACAATCACCACCCTTCGCTCAACGATCCTCGCTGCTCTAAGCCGTCTAGGTGGCGGCAACCACCAAGAGTAACAAGCGAAATCCGCAGCGAAACTCGAACACCAAGTGCCTCTACATGCAATCACTCAAGCAATGTACTTGGATTCACTCCCAATCTCACTATGATGATGAATCAATGATGAAGATGAGTGGGAGGACTTTGGCTAGGCTCACAAGGTTGCTATATTAATGAAAATGGCCAAAGATATGAGCCATAGCTAGCCATAGGGCTTAAATAGAAGCCCCCACGAAATAGAGCCATTATACCCCTTCACTAGGCATAATGTGGGCTGACCGGACGCTCCGGTCCAACTGACCGGACGCTGCTCCTCAGCGTCCGGTCGCCCAATGGCGGCCACGTGTCTCTTGCATTTAACTGTGAACGTTTGATCTCAACGGTCGAGAAGTTGACCGAACGCTCCAACAGAGCTGACCGGACGCTGGACCCTCAGCGTCCGGTCGTTTACAGTAAGGGTCCAAAACGTGTTTTTGCCGACCGGACGCGTCCGGTCATGCTTGACTGGACACAGCCCAGCGTCCGATGCTTAACCCTAATCACTGTGCCGACCGACAACACGACCGGACGTAGCCCTTCAGTGTTCGGTCGCAGAGCGACCCAGCGTCCGGTCAGTTAACCGACGCCAGCATCATTGCGACTAACCCCATTTCACCTCTAACTTCTTCACCCTTGCTCAAATGTGCTAACCACCAAGTGTATCACCTTGTGCACATGTGTTAGCATATTTTCACAAACATTTTCAAGGGTGTTAGCACTCCACTAGATCCTAAATGCATATGCAATGAGTTAGAGCATCTAGTGGCACTTTGATAACCGTATTTCGATATGAGTTTCACCCCTCTTAATAGTATGGCTATCAAACCTAAATATGATCATACTCTCTAAGTGTCTTGATCACCAAAACAAAATAGCTCTTACAAGTTATACCTTTGCCTTGAGCTTATTTTGTTTTTCTCTTTCTTCATTTCAAGTTTAAGCCCTTGATCATTGCCATGCCATCACCATTGTCATCTTATGGTCTTCATTAGCTTCTCCACTTGAAGTGTGCTACCTATCTCATGATCACTTGATAAACTAGGTTAGCACTTAGGGTTTCATCAATTTACCAAAACCAAACTAGAGCTTTCACAACTGTCGGTTGTATGTGGGAGGTTATGTCGTCTTGTTTCGGGTATGACAGATGTCGGCACCTACATATACTGCTGATGCCTAGAGGCATGTGAGGAGTCTCACCATGTTCACTTGGTATGGTAAATCTCAGTGCCCGCAACACTATCGATGCCTAGAGGCATGTGGGGGGGCCTTACCGTATAGGTGTTAACGACGCCCACAATACTGTAGAGAAAAATGTCGGCGCCTACAATACTATTTGTGTTAGGGCGGTTATAGAGTACTGTTCCTATAGGCGATAGGGTACGGTCCCTGGTATCATGGTTTGACTTGAGCGCCTTGCCTTGCTTTCTCCGTTTCGTTCCCTGGTCCCTTCTGGGTGGGCGTCCTCGGTTGGTTGGTCCTAGTCGGATCTGGTTGCGCCAGTTGAAGAAGTGCAGTGAGCAAGGTCTTTGCATACCCCGGTTGGAGACGTGGGGTTAGAGCCGGAGGTAGTGCTTTGCCAGGCCTACCGGTCGGAGAGACCATTCGGAGGCACTAGAGACTGAAGTGAGTGCTCCGGTCGGAGAGGTGGGCCAGAGTCGACAAGCGGGCGCTGTTCCTCCTCGGCTTGATCTTTCGGTCAGTGACTGGACCGCCCTCCTGGCCTATTTTTTAGACACTTGGGTTGGCCCATGAGTTGCGCGTTGTCTGCTTGGGCCAAGCCTTTGCGGGGAAGCCGATCCTCGAGGGACCCTAGGTTTATGAACCCGACAGTAAGTATTTACAAGGAATACGATAACTATCATATCCGAATAGATCTTCCTTCATCGCCAAGATGTCTTCTGATTGCCTTGCGGTGCACGTCGATTAGAGCCGATCACCGTAAGCCTTGATCTTATGGGCTAGACCTCCCTTGGTGTTACGGCCCATGTCCATTGTCGTGGGTACCTGGGGTTATACCCCCCACAGTCCTTAAAGTCAAGAAATTATCAAGAAAAGCAGAGCTCTCCAATCGAATCGGCTAAATAAATTGCTAGACCAGCTAATGAAATGGCAACATCAGGGAATAAGCCCTACCGGCGGGATCAGCAAGGCACAGAGCAAGAAGACGCGTCGGGCTCCATAGAAAGAAAAGATTGGAGTCCAAGTTATCTTAGATTAGTAAGTTTTGTTCATTTTTCCAAGTTGTCATAACCGGTCTTGTTCGACCAGGACTCGTAGTGAGGCCTTGGGTATAAATATTGAACCCCAGCCATAGTAATGGACATCTCACATCGATCAAACAAATCCAGTACTTTTACTTTTTTGGCTCCGGTCACCCCTTAGGAGTAGGAGTAGAGTAGGTTTCGGCGAGTTCTTCAGGCAAGCAGGGCTGCATCGGATGACCTGACCTCCGGCTTGTTTGTGAGTATCTGTCACAACTTATATTGTTACTTGCAAGGCTGCAATAGACGACTGATCTCTTGCGAGTCGCGGTATAAGTTAGTTATCAATCTATATTATTATTTGTAAGGCTACAACAGACGATTGATCTCTTACAAATCATGGTATAGATTAGTTATCAATTCGTATCAACTTTTACAAGGCTGCAACAGACAATTGATCTCTTGTAAACGTTGGTATTAATCAAAGTTATCGATATTGTGTTACATAGTTCGTTGTTTAATATAATATCACCAATTGCACGATCTAGATTGAGATTCGTCGGTCCCTATCTGTTTTGATTTATCGTCTGCTGATTACTATCATGGTTAAATTCAATTCCTGACGTTAGATCCTGTTTCAATGACCAACCTATCTCGGTCCTGATCATACCTGGCGGGTGTTTGAAGTCGAGCTCCATTAGGAGATAGATCCATTGATCGTTAGTATCCGGTATGACTCCGCTATCAATGCTGCATCAGATAACTCGACTTGTTGATAGCGTGTCAGATCGGACATTGGCGGTTAGTAGATCTATCTGTTAAGAAGAGCATGGCGTCAATCACCCGCTATGTCTCCATCGGCTAATTAGCTGATGGCCTGAGCTCGAACGCGTACGACATGCTTTCATGATTCTTTTGCGATGTAAGTAGATCTATCGATTGTTGGTCTCCGATCTAGGGTCCTACTGTCAATGCTGTGCATCAGACAACTCGACCTATTAGCGGTACAGTAGATTGAGTCTAGTTGTTTGTAGATTTACTTGTATCCAACGGATGAGTAATCGTATGGCGTACGACACGATCACTGGAATCGGCTGTTCTAGCCAATAGCCTGCTTTGTTGAAGATGTACTGGTTGTTTACATGCTTTTACTTGTTCTTGTCCTCGTTAAAAGCTAGTATGTCTCTCACATATATGCTTACACGTCTACCCTTACATCTTTCGCATGCTTTCATGATGATCGGCTCAGTTAGATCCATGTAACTAAGTAAATAATAATTGCCGATATGCCTGGTTGTTTACATTACATCATGAACATGCTAGATATTGACTCTCTAGTCGATAGCCTTATTGTGTTGGCCACATGGCCGTATATTTGGAACTGTCTAGACAAACACCGCCATGTTCTACCTTAAATTACTGATCACTTTTTCTACTTGTCAATTGCAGGGTCAAATTAACTGGCACACCCTCGGTCACGACCATCCGGTCTAGCGCCCCACCATTTAAGTCCGGAGAGAGCTCAGGATCTGCTCCGCGCGGTTTCACTCGGCTTGCTCACGTGCCGTCGACATAAATGACTTTAAATAAAAAACTTGATAACTGCAAAGTTGTAGACCACTTCGACCACTGCAACTCTGTGACCATGTCAACATTTGGGGTCCTTTACAAATTTCAAATTTTGAACTTGAAAATATGTAAACTAAAAATACATATTTGGCGGTGTCGTAAATGACTTCAACAAAAAAAAAGTTCAACTAAAAAATTGTAGATCGCATTGAAAACTACAACTTTGGTATAGATTATGTTAACATTTGAGGCCTATTTGAAAATAATAAATTTTAAATTACAAAATTTTAGAAATTCAAATATTTTTTACTCTAAATAGTTTCAAATAAAAAACTTGTCAACTACAAAGTTGTAGATCTCATCGAGCTCGACAATTTTGTTATAAAATTCTTCTTCATCTAACTTCATATGAAAATGCATGTTTGAATTATTTTTAAGTCAACTACCTCTAGAAGCGGGCACTATGAAGAGATCTGCCTCTGTAAATAGCCACTTATAGAGACAGCATGACGCTCGTCTTTATTAATCGATTAACAAAGGTATATGTCCTAATAAATTGACCTTGAATCGATGGTTTAATAGTGGTGGCTGGCATAGGATGTCCGGACTCTGTAGCCAGCCTCGCCACTTTTAAAGACGGCGTCTGAAATGTCCGGTCTCTATTAATTAGAAAGAGTTTCAGCCTGTTCGCTTGCTCGTAAACAATCGTAAATTTCCAGCTGGGAGCAGTGTTTTTCTCTCACACCAAACCCGCCAGCAGTAAATAATCCACGATCGTTTATGGCCTCCCAAACAGGCTGTTTGTCTTCTAAAATTATTTTTTATTGAAAGCCTGAGGGTTACTCAAATTGAAAGCAAACAAAATAAACATGATGATGTTAGTGGTTTTATCAATGAGTAGGTCTCATTGTATATCGAGGTCCAACTCTACTAACCCTCTAGCTATGCATGTTCGATCGTTTGAGCTTTAGCTGACTGGACATGCATGTTTTCTTTTTGTTTTCTTTTTAAGAAGTTGACGACTGCTTGACCTTGTTGCCAGTATATCCTAGTCAGTCCGCAACCGCATTTGTAAATGAGCAGGTGCAGGCAGGCTAGTTTGACAAGCCTACTTCTGAATCTGAAGGCTACTAGCTGAATTCAATAATCCTCCTGTTGATTATTCAGACGCTCTCGCCCGTCTTTAATTTATTGGTTCAGGTCCGAGGCTGATTTGGCATTTGGAGTGGTTACGAAACCAGTTAACAAACGGACAACACCTACTGATTATATATAGCTCTTAGCTGCATCCAAAGCATTTGAGTGGCTGACCGTTTCAGTCACACAGACAGCATCTAAAAATCATTTTTTACGTAGTGGAAGTCAACTATGGATTGTTGAGGAGTCAACGACAAAGGCTGCCACAGGACAGCGATGAGCCGGTGACGCTTGTCAACGGCGCGAGATGACAACATCAAAAGACGTAGCCAAATTCCTACCAAATTAATCATGCGCATATGTAGATATCTGGAGACATACTATATATCATAGGATATTAGATTAAAGATTAAAGAATTGACTTAGCTTGTGCGAGATCAAGCGGAGGCGCGACCGATCAGCCACTGAGGAATCGCTCCACGGATAATATATGTGTATATGCATGATTTGCATGGTGTAGATCAGACATAGCCTTCGTGTGCATGCTTGCATGGTCACGTAGATCATGTGTTTCTCTTGCTTGCTTGCTATTGCCTGATGAAAACGTCAGATGTTGATAAGTTCCCGCTCAACCGCACAAGCACATGTTGGACCAGATTGGATCACGTATGTATCTTGGTCACCATGCTTGTGTCTGGCTCGTCATCGTAGGATGGGACTAGTAAATCCAATCGGGATGTAGAGCGCCGCCGTGTGGGTGCCGTGAGGGTTGACTCCGAGGTGGAGACCCCAAACGCCATCTGGCAAGTGAACATGGCGAAGCTCCTATGGAGCATCTAGAGATCAGACTTTGCAGCGGGCATGCTAGTGTAGGCGCACCTCCCCAATGGCGGCTTGTGCGAGCGGTTGGAAGCATAGGGCCATCGCGGAAAACGTATTTTTGATCTTAAGGTATGTCATCTGGTTCGTCAAGGATTAGCACGCACACCCCCCACCTGGCATGCCACTATCGACGAAATATGGTCGGCAGTCTACCGAGGGGTATGCCCACGGTAGTAGATGAATCGGTGGAGGTGCGCAAAATAGGAGCCGGATGGTGACACAAGTGCAGAGACAAGCGATTCAGACAGGTTCAAGCCATCTGATCGACGTAATACACATGTCCTATGTCTTTAGTGGATTGTATTGAATACGAGATGCATTTGAGGGGGGTCTCTACCCGCCTTATATAGTCTGGAGGGAAGGGTTATAGGTCAGTTTAGGTCTAGATCTATTCGACTATATGGTAAGTGTCGGTGCAGAAAGTGACCAAAAAGTAAATATTTATAGTTTTGCCATACGTTGTGATCGGAGGTGGCCTAGCACTCAATGACACAGGGTTTATACTGGTTCAGGCAACGGGCCCTACGTCCAGTTTAAGTCGGTTGGTGACTTTATTCCTGAGCCTAGGTGCTCGAAGTTTGCAGTGAGGTTACAAACGAGAAGGAGAAAGATGGGGTGCACGAGAGGTCCGGTCAGAAGGGCCGAGAGCGATAGGAGCTCCTCTATGAGCTAAGTGTTCAAGCGTGTGCTTGCGGTCCAAACCTGACGGTTCTGTGGTTGTGAGCTAGTGAACTTGATCGATCTGGATTAACTTGTATGAACTTGAATCAACTTAGTCTCTTGGAAGAGAGCGCATCTCCTTTTATAGATGAAGGGGACGGCCTTACAAGTGAGAGGGAGAGAGTTCGTATGCTTTTAAGTCTTGTTGCCCACACCGGTAGGTATAGGAGGATGGTAGGCGCCCACAACACTATTGGATATCGGTTGTATGTGGGAGGTTATGTCGTCTTGTTTTGGGAATGGCAGATGTCGGCACCAGCATATACTGTTGATGCCCAGAGGCATGTGAGGAGTCTCACCATGTTCACTTGGTACGGTAAATCTTGGCACTCACAACACTGTCGATGCCCAGAGGCATGTGGGGGGCCTTACCGTATGAGAGTTAACGGTGCCCACAATACTATAGACGAAAATGTTGGCACCTATAATACTATTTGTGTCAGGGAGGTTATAGAGTACTGTTCCAATAGGTGATAGGGTACGGTCCCTAGTATCATGGTTTGACTTGAGCGCCAAGCCATGCTTTCTTCGTTCGTTCCCTGGTCCCTTCTGGGCGGGCGTCCCCGATCGGTTGGTCCCAGTCGGCTCTGGTTGCATTAGTCAGAGAAGAGCAGTGAGCAGGGTCTTTCCATATCCCGGTCGGAGACGTGGGGTCGGAGTCAGAGGTAGTGCTTTGCCTGGCCTTTCGGTCAGAGAGACCATCTAGAGGCGCTGGAGACCGAAGTGAGTGCTCCGGTCGGAGAGGTGGGCCGGAGTCAACAAGCGGGCGTTGTTCCTCCTCGGCCTAACCTTCCGGTCGGTGACTGAACCGCCCTCCTAGCCTATTGTTTTAGACACTTGGGCTGGCCCATGAGTTGCGCACTGTCTGCTTGGGCCAAGCCTTTGCGGGAAAGCCAGTCCGTGAGGGACCCTAGGTTTATGAACCCGACAGTAAGTATTTACAAGGAATACGATATCTATCATATCCGAACAGATCTTCCTTCATCGCCAAGATGTCTTCTGATTGCCTTGTGGTGCACGTCCTTTAGAGCCGATCACCGTAAGCCTTGATCTTATGGTCTAGACCTCCCCTGGTGTTGTGGCCTATGTCCATTATCGTGGGTACCTAGGGTTATACCCCCTATAGTCCTTAAAGTCAAGAAATTATCAAGAAAAGCGGACCTCTCCAATCAAATCGGCTAAATAAATTTTCAGACCAGCTAATGGAATAGCAACATCAGGGAATAAGCCCTACTGGTGGGATCAACAAGGCACAGAGCAAGAAGACATGTCGGGCTCTATATAAAGAAAAGATTGGAGTCCAAGTTATCTTAGATTAGTAAGTTTTGTTCATTTTTTCAAGTTGTCATAACCGGTCTTGTTCGACCAGGACTCGTAGTGAGGCCTTGGGTATAAATATTGAACCCCAGCCATAGTAATGGACATCTCACATCGATTCGTATCAACTTTTACAAGGCTGCAATAGACGACTGATCTCTTGTAAACGTTGGTATTAATCAAAGTTTATCGATAGAGAGAATTCCTTATTTGACACTGGGAAAATGAGTCGTTCCTTTCTTGGCCCTGAAATTTTTTTCGTTCCCTATTTGACACTCACTTCAACTTTCGTTCCTAATTTGACACTGCCGTCAAATCCGTTAGCTAACGGTGTTAACTGGCCGTTAAAAAGACATTTTTGCCCCTAGAAAAAAACAGCGAAGCAAATTTCAGAGGAAAAAAACCTGCGCCCGCCTCTGATGCATGCGCCCAGCTACAAAAAAAAGGCGCAGGTTTTTTTTCCTCTCAAATTTGCTTCGCCGCTTTTTTTCTAGGGGCAAAAACATCTTTTTAACGGCCAGTTAACACCATTAGCTAACGGATTTGACGGCAGTGTCAAATTAGGAACGAAAGTTGAAGTGAGTGTCAAATAGGGAACGAAGAAAATTTCAGGGCCAAGAAAGGAACGACTCATTTTTCCAGTGTCAAATAAGGAATTCTCTCATCGATAGAGTGTTACATAGTTCGTTGTTTAATATAAATCTCCAATTGCACGATCTAGATTGAGATTCGTCGGTCCTATCGGTTTTGATCTATCGTCTGCTGATTACTATCATGGTTAAATTCAATTCCTGACGTTAGATCCTGTTTCAATGATCAATCTATCTCGGTCCTGATCGTACCTGGCGGGTGTTTGAAGTCGAGCTCCATTAGGAGATAGATCCATTGATCGTCAGTATCCGGTATGACTCCGCTATCAATAATGCATTAGATGACTCGACCTGTTGATAGCGTGTCAAATCGGACATTCTCGTTTTGAAAGCTATTTCCCCGTGTACGCTTTCTCGTTTTGAAAGCGTAAAGTTAATTGTTTTAGTTCAAAGTATGTTTTTAGTATTTACAGAAATACCATTTGAACTGTTTTGCTTATAAAATCGTCGTTTTAGCTCTGAATTGATCCGTTCAAATTGCGTTAGCTTTGTAATTTCATAATCTATATGTTAGAACCACTATTAGTCAAGTTTGGAACGGTTAAATTTCATGGTTAGATTTAATTAAATACATTGCTATAGAAAATCCCGTTTAAATCATAACTTTCGCATTTTAGCTCCGTTTTCGTGAACTTCGTGTTGACGTGATCGTAGCGAGACGTAGATTATTTCATAAATATTTTATCTTGTTTTCTATACTGTTGGTGTACTGTTCTAATTATAGGAATGTTTGCTTTGCATGAATGCCTTTGGAATATTGTATGTTGCCCTGTTGGTCGCGTTCAAACGGTGAGGAGAACATTGGAGACCAAGAATTCTTCAACGACCAGCAGGACCAGCAAGAGTTTGTGAACCAAGGCAAGTATAGCATGGGCCTACATTAATCTCCTATTCACTTTAATCATTTACTCATATGCATATGTCTAATTTTGGTGACCATAAGGACATACTAGTCATTGATGACTTATTCCCTTGACTCCTATGGGTTAATTGCATATGGATAGATTGCTAGTGCTCTAACTGAACATGATCTATACAATGGTGAATGGTTCTATGGAACTAAAAGTATAACATGATTTATAACAACTGTTCCATAGGGCGAAGGTGTAAATAACTTTTGATCATGTTGCTCCCTGCCCTCCATAAGGACTTATCTGTCGGCAAAAGCTGGGACTGACAGTGCAACCGTGAGAGTCATATGGCTCTGACTTTAGCTCAGTAATAGAACATTTTCTAGCTTGTTAGAGGTTACCTTTATGGCGTAAAAGGGGCTTGCCATGTTGGGTATAGGGCTGCCTCTGTTTCTATGTGTATAGCCGCGATGGATATGTGCCATAGGAAAGGGGGTTCCTACATCTGCCTGCCGAGGAAACCTAGCGGCCCTAACTTGTTAGAGAAACCTATGAAATGGCTTCATAGTGTACCCTACCCGCTCACCTTGGCAGTGATATGGGAGTAATTAACCCGGGCATATGGGAATCACGACTCGCGGTGAATGTGCACCACCTCTGCATAGGGTTACAAACTGTTATAACAGCCGTGCTCACGATCATGAGCAGCCCAGAAAACTCATAGAATAATTGGTTACTTGTTGATGATCATTTAAGTTGTTCTATGATGATATATGATACACTTGACCCTGATATCTGTTCATATGGGATTAAATGGGAGCTTAAGCATAATTTGATAATACCTGAGAATAAAAGCTTGACTTACTAAAAATGCTAACTACAGTAAATCAGTGTCAACCTTTTTGAGCTTCATAACCCCATGTTAACTTGTTAAGTACGGGATGTACTTACGCTTGTTTATTTTCTTTATTTGGATAAAAATCCCGGATGGGTGACAGATGACAACGGGTATGAGGAATTTTCTGAGGATTTTTAGGCTTGTGGTCAACCAGTTGACCTTCCCTGTGATGAAGCCCCACGAGAGAGTCATCTTTTTATATTCCGCTGTGTGATGTAAGACTATGTTATATTATGAATCTGATGTAAGAGACACCGTGATGATACTTTATGTAATTTGTCAGCTTGTGTGTGTGATTGATCTCTGGGTACACACGAGTTTTGGTGCATTCAATTTTATCCTTAAAATTGGGTGTGACACTAACATGCCTACAGCTCTAGACCGAAGATTTTCTAGAGCTATATGTGACCAACTCTAGAAAATCCACATATTTCCAAGAGCTAGAGCTCCGACAAACTTGACCTAAGGGGCGTTTGGGAGAGCTCTCATGGGCTCCGGCTCCTCCAAATTGTACACTATTCATGGTACTATTTATTAGAGCCGTTTTTCTTTGTCTTATCTAAATGGACTAGGAGCCAAGAGGAGCCACTATTTTTGGCTCCACAGGTTTGTCGTAATGCTGGTTTGTCGTAATGCTGGATCTACGCAGAATGCATCTATCGTCATTGATGCATAAATAAATATACCAATTAGTAGTGATTGAATTTATTCTATGGTTCCACATGAGAAACCAGTACGAATATAACCTACATGCTCAATATCATCATCAATTGCCAATATCCGTCTAATCCAATGAGATCCGTTACAGCACATTTCCTCCGGCTCCACCTCCTCGACCACTGTAGCACAGAGTCGGATCTAGAAGGAGCCCAGCCAAACAGGCCCTAAGTAAGGCCCCCTAGCTTCGGTAAGATTTTGGCTGAGTTCTTTGAGGCTCAGGCTCCATGCTACAGTACCAAAGGAGCCACAAATCGTGCTACATGTGTAAAGCATATGCAACATCCCCTCAAAACAGAAAAAGAAACATATGCAACATCCAGTGGCGAATCCAGAAACGATGCAAGAGGAGAGCTAAATAGTACAAGGCTAGAAATCCTACGATAAATCAATGTCGGGTAGGGCTGAACGTTTAGACTCTAGACTATCTTGGGCTGAAGATTGAAGAGGTGTTCTTAACTATTTAGGGCCACGCCCCGGGCTGCAGCCCACTAGCCCGGGGTGCAGATCCGCTCCTGGCAACATCTAGATAAAACACTTGCAACTTGCAACATGAAAACACTTATTGCAACATAAGACGGAAACAACTGAAACATTTCGAACATACTCTTGCGACATATATATGTGAAACATATGCAACTTCTAGATCGAAACGCTTGCAACATACATCTGAAACAGATGAAACATTTTGAACAAACGCTTGCAATACCTTTGAAATACTTGCAACATATGCAACATCCTGATCTACTTTTACAACATCCACATAAAACACTTGCAACATATCTCTGAAGCATCTGAAAATACTTGAAACATATACTTGCAACATGTGCTTTCAACGTAATATCTCTTTGTTGTTTTGGAATGGAGTCTCTTCGGTGCGTGGAGTTCACCAGTATAGAGCTCGCCGCTCCGGTGGAGAAAACTGCGGCGGGTCGACGCGCTCTAGAAGGCTACGACGGGCGAGAGGCGTGGTGGAGAGGGAGAAAGACGGGCTGCTGCGCTCTGGCGCGGTGGAGATGCCGGCCGACGGAACGGAGGCACAGTGGAGAGGAAGACACAGTGGAGAGTGCGGTCGCCGAGGCAGCAAGGCGGAGCGCGGTGATGGTCTCGTGGAGACCTGTAGCGACGTTGCGGTGAGGTAATTTTTTTAAGATTGGTTGGGGGAGTGGATGAGCACATAAGAGGCGATCCTTAGGCTGGCGCGAGCGGCCCACCGTCTCGAGCGTCCGGCACGGACAGACGTAGAATTACCGTTGAACAAAAGAAGACAAGAACGTGTTTCGGTCGCTGAGATCCTTAGCCTGACGGTCTGGACTCTGGACTCTGGAGGAAGAGTATTGAGCTGCTGGCGGAGACGATCAGGACCAGCAGCCGGCTATTAAGCTGGCGACCGAGCAGTCGTCGTCGCATGCACTGCTCGAGGGCCGAGGAAGCTACAAAACTGACCGGTTCAGCAACGGTATCAATCGCCCTGTGCGGCTGTACACCAGAACCGTACATTTTGTATTTATATTTTATGTATAGGAGTATGTATATGTATACATGTACTGCATGCACGGCACGGATGGACACGGTCCGTTCAAACGGAAGCGCCCTGCCTGGCCGGCCGGCCGGCCGAAGAACGAGAACGAATACGAACGCTCTTCTAGATCCATTGACCCTCTCTCCCTCCCTGTTTCCCTCTCCCGGATTAAATAAATAAATATAGTATCAGCTTCAGCTCATCATCCTCCACACGCCAAGCGCAAGAAACCATGAGTTGCGCGCTGTCTGTTTGGGCCGAGCCTTTGCGGGGAAGTCAGTCCGTGAGGGACCCCGGGTTTATGAACCCGACAGGAGTCCCCGAGCCCCGAGCAATTCAGGCAGAATCGTCTAGGTTTTTTTGTCTCAACGGCGGGTGCGCGAGAGCGTACCTACGGGTGTAGCCCCCGGGCGGTTCTGGCTGAACCGTCTGGGGGTTTTCCGTGTTGCCAGCGGAAGATGTTTTCGTTTCGTCGGCGGGTGTGCGCGAGCGCACCCACGGGTGTAGCCCCGAACGGTTCGGGCAGAACCGTCTGGGGGTGTTTGTTTAGCGGGCGTGTGTGCGTATTTTTCAGTTGAGACGGAGTCATCGACCAAGGTGTCGTTGCGCAGCCGAGGCGGTTTAGTTTCGAGGGATTGGGTGAGACGGAGTTTGCGGGTCCTGGCGTCGGTTCGCGTCATGGGACCGGACGAGGCAGTTAGTCTTAGGCATCGGACGAGGTAGAGCTCGTGGATCCTGACATCGGTGCGCGTCGTGGGATCGGTCAAGTCAGAGCTTGCGGGTCCTGGCGTCGGTGCGTGCCGTGGGACCGGGCGAGGCAGTTAGTCTTAGGGATCGGACGAGGTAGAGCTCGTGGATCCTAGCATCGGTGCGTGCCGTGGGATCGGTCGAGTCGGACCTTGCAGGTCCTGGCATCGGTGCGCGCCGTTGGACCGGGCGAGGCAGTTAGTCTTAGGGATTGGACGAGGTAGAGCTTGTGGATCCTAGCGTCGGTACGCGCCGTGGGATCGATCGAGTCGGAGCTTGCGGGTCCTGGCGTCGATGCGCGCCGTGGGACCGGGCGAGGCAGTTTGTCTTAGGGATCGGACGAGGCAGCAAGGCGGTGCTCATGGATCCTGGAATCGATGCAGCCCACGTAGCTGAGGCAGTTAGTTAGTTAGTTTAGGGATCGGGCGAGGCGGCAAGGCGGTGCTCGCGGATCCTGGCATCGGTGCAGCTCGCGCAGCCGAGGCAGTTTAGTTAGTTAGTTTAGGGATCGGGCGAGGCGGCAAGGCGATGCTCGTGGATCCTAGCGTCGGTGCAGCCTGCACAGCCGAGCTAGTTAGTTAGTTAGTTTAGGGATCGAGCGAGGCGGCAAGGCTGTGCTCGTGGATCCTGACGTCGGTGCAGCCCGCGCAGCCGAGGCAGTTTAGTTAGTTTGTTTAAGGATCGGGCGAGGCGGCAAGGCGGTGCTCGCGGATCCTAATGGGGCGAGTTCGGGGACACAGACCTAGGCATTTTGTGTCTTAAGGCCCCGAGCCCCGTTGGGCTTTAGTAGGGGTCGGTTTTTGTGTGCGTTATCCCGTCCTCGGTTCCTCACAACCGGAGGGGCTGAGTTTTATCGCTTGTCCCGATCGCTCAGGCTCGAGTGACGTGCTCGGTGAGTTCACTAACGGGCATAATCGAGTGGAATCCGGGTCCGTCGTTCAAGACGGGGTCGGCATAGCCCTCTTGTGATATTCCACTGCTCCTTTACCTGCAACCCGGCAGATGCCTGGGTCGTTCCGGAGACCGACCCGGGTGGCCTAACGGCCTCCCCTCGATGGAGATTCTGTGGGCTTGGCAAGAGGTTCAAGATCGAACGAGAAGGTAGAGATGACCCTGTCTGCTAGACTGGGCGAGGGCCGCATGGGGCTCATCTATGTTTTTCTCCCCCGGCTCTGTTGTTGCTCATGTCGAATGAGGCAACTGCCGCTTCATGACGCAACATGGAGCGTTGTGATGCATTTCGCTGCACGTGCGATGCTTAGTACTCGAGCCCCCGGGCGGTTCAAGGACCCGTGCTCGTCGTTCGTGATGGAGTCGGCATGGCCTACATGGGGCATCCCTTCGCTCCCTACCTGTCTCTCGGTGTGTTTCTTGTATCAATGAATACATCAGTACTGTTTTTTGATAGAAAACACTATCCGTTCTTTGTTTTCATCCTAGCATATCTTTTGTTTTTTTTGTCCTTTCTTTTTCGTACATGCCCGTTAGTTCCGTAGGCTGAAACTTTTTTAAGAGCCTCGGCATGGCCCGCGGGGCTCGGCTGCTCGTAACCATAGGTCGTGGCAGGGTGCGTTCGGTTAGGAGTAAGAACAAAAGTTACATAGGGCAATCAAAGGAAAAGGAATGCGCTTCCATTCGGGGACGAAGTTGTTTACCATGTGTCAGTAAAAAAGGGAGTAAAATGAGAGGTAGTATTTAGTATTGTACCCTTATGGAGCCCCCGAGCGACCCGAGCTAAAAGTGTTTAGGCTGGGGTGCCTTATAGGGGCAAGTGTTGACTAAAAAGCGGTTAGACCAAATTTAGGGGAAAACGACGTAGCTGTTCAATGTTCCAAGTGTTGGTGACAACATTGCCGTTGTTGTCCTCCAGTCGTTAGGTGCCCGGTCGGATTACTTCGGTCACCGTATAGGGCCCTTCCCATGGTGGAGAGAGCTTGTATTTTTCCTTCGTTGATTGGGTTCTCCAGAGTACGAGATCGCTGACTTTTTGTGGTACCTACGGAGGGTTTGTTGGTAGTGAGTGGAGCAGATGACGGTCGTCTCGCGGGCCTCTTTGAGCAGGTCGACTGCATCTTGTTGAGCCTTCGCTGCTCGATCGCGGTCGAAAGCCTTCACTCTTGGGGCATCGTGGTCGAGGTCGAAGGGCAGCACTGCCTCAGCTCTGTAGGCCAGGAAGAAGGGTGTGAACCCTATGGATTGGTTTGGGGTCGTTCTTAGGATCTAGAGGATCGCTGGGACCTCTGCAACCCTTCGCCTGGCATACTTGTTGAGTCAGTCGAAGATGCGTGACTTAAGTCCTTGGAGGAATATGCCATTGGCACATTCGACCTGACCGTTAGTTCATGGATGTCCGACCGAGGCCCAGTCAATCCTGATGTCGTATCCATCACTAAAGTCTAGGAACTTCTTTCTGGTAAAGTTAGTCTCGTGGTCAGTGATGATACAGTTAGGAACGTCGAACCGGTAGATGATGTCGAGAAAGAATTTGACTACCTCCTCCGAGCGGATGTTGGTAATGGGCTTAGCCTCTATCCACTTGGTGAACTTGTCAACTGCTACGAGTAGGTGAGTGAAGGCGCCTAGGCCCTTTTTGAGGGGCCCCACCATGTCGAGGCCCCAGACCATGAATGGCTAGGTGATGGGGATGGTTCAGAGCTCCTGTGCTGGCAAATGGGTTTGCCGAGCGTAGAACTGGCATCCTTCACACCTACGGACAACCTCCTCTGCATCTCGTAGCGTGGTGGGCCAGTAAAAACCTTGGCGAAAGGCTTTTTTGACCAGCGACCTTAGGGTCGCGTGATGTCCACAAATCCTGGCATGGACCTCGAGGAGGAGCTGCTTCCCTTAGGTGGTGGGGACACACTTCATGAGCACTCCTGACGGACTCTGTTTGTAGAGCTCATCACCGAGTGCGACGAAGGTCTTGGCGTGTCGAGTGATTCGTCGGGCTTCAGTCCTTTTGGGCAGGAGAACCTCCTCGAGGAGGTAGGCAAGTAGCGGTGCTCGCCAGTCTATTTGACTGAGTGTCAATACGGTAACATTTGTGGGTGACGTTGTCATGGAGGTTCTGGAATCAAAGCCCCCGAGCGCCGGCTTGGCGTTTGGTCGAAGCCATCGGGTGCTGGCTTGGCGTTGAGGTCAGAGCCCCCGAGCGCCGACTGGGTGTCGGGGTGTGCCTGGATCGGACCTTCCAGGATGCGGGCGGATGGCTCATGGACGTCGTTGATGAAGACCCCGCTTGGGGATGGATCCCTCCTGGCAGCCAACTTCACAAGAAAATCAGTGGCATCATTGTCCCTTCAAGGGACGTGATGTAGCTCGATCCCCTAGAATTTGTCCTCGAGCTTGCACACCTCTTGGCAGTATGCTGCCATGAGGGGGTTTTTGCAGGACTCCTTTATGACCTGATCAATGACTAGCTCTGAGTCGCCATGAACGTAGAGTCGCATAGCACTGAGCTCAATGGCGATGTATAGTCCGTTGATGAGGGCCTCATACTCCGCGGCGTTGTTTGAGGCTAAAAAGTAGAGGCGGATGATGTAGCGGAGCCTACTCCCGTCCGGGGAGATCAGAACCACTCTAGCTCCTGAGCCGGGCGCCATTACAGACCTGTCGAAGTACATTGTCCTGTACTCGTGGGTGACATCTGGGGTCGATAGCTATACCTCTGTCCATTCAACGACAAAATCCATAAGTGCCTAAGATTTAATGGCGGTACGGGGGATGTACCTCATGTTGTGGCCCATGAGTTCGAGTGCCCACTTAGAGATCCATCCCGTGGCATCGCAGTTGTGGATGATGTCCCCGAGTGGGTATGAAGTGACGATCGTGACTTCATGGTCGGTGAAGTAGTGCATGAGCTTTCGGGTCGCCATCAGCACGGCGTATAGGAGTTTCTACACCTGGGGGTACCGGACCTTGGTGTCGCCGAGTACTTCGCCGATGAAGTATATGGGCCGCTGGACCTTAAGCCGGTGTCCTGGCTCCTCCCTTTCGACGACCAGCATGGCGCTTACCACATGGTTGTTGGCCGTGATGTAGAGGAGAAGGGGTTCTCCTCGTTCAGGAGCAACAAGGATCGGGGCTGACGTCAGGGACGCATTGAGGCTCTCCAGGGCCTGCTGGGCTTCCTCAGTCCATATGAAAGTGTCTGTCTTTTTGAGGAGCTTGTAGAGTGGCATCCCCTATCCGTCGAGCCGGGAGATGAATCGACTTAGGGCAGCCAGACAACCGGTGAGCCTTTGCACGCCCTTGACGTTGCGTATGGGACCCATATTGGAGATGGCTGTGATTTTTTTGGAGTTGGCCTCGATGCCGCGCTCGGACACAATGTATCCTAGCAACTTCCCCTTTGGAACCCCAAAAACACATTTTTTGGGATTCAGTCTGATGTTGAACCTTCAAAGGTTCGTGAACGTCGCGGCCAAGTTTGCAATCAGGTCACAGGCTTGAGTTGTTTTGACCACTATGTCATCAACATAGACGACGATTGTTGGTCTTGGCCGCTCGGTTTGGTCAGGCTGATTGAGCGGGTCGATTTGGTCAGCGAAGCATTGCTGCATGGACCTCTGGTAGGTGGCGCCAGCGTTCTTTAAGCCGAATGGCATGGTTACGAAGCAGTACAAACCATACGGGGTGATGAACGAGGTTCTGAGCTGATCAGACTCTTTTATCGTGATCTGGTGATAGCCTGAGTAGGAACCTAGAAAGGAGAGGATCTCACAACCCAAGGTGGAGTCGACTATCTGGACTATGCGCGGCAAAGGAAAGTGATCCTTTGGACATGCTTTGTTGAGGCCCGTATAGTCAACGCACATTCTCCACTTCCCGGTCTTCTTTTTAACAAGAACGGGATTGGCAAGCCAGTCAGAGTGGAATACCTCTCTGATGAATTCGGCTGCAAGGAGTTTGGTGATCTCTTCGCCTATGGCCCTATGCCTCTCGTCATCGAAGCAATGCAGGCACTGCTTGGCGGGCTTCGAGCCCGAGATGAGGCATAGTGTGTGCTCGGTGACCCCCCATGGTATGCCCGGCATGTCAGAAGGCTGTCATGCAAAGACATCGCGGTTGTCGTGCAGGAAGTCAATGAGCTCGTGTTCCTATTTGGCTGGGAGCTAGGTCCCAATCTGAACCGTCTTGGTTGGGTCGGTGGGGTCGATTCCCACCACCTTGGTTTCCTCGAGCGGTCAGAAGGCCCTCGAGGTGGTTGGTTGGTTGCAGTCTGGGACTACCGAGATCGATGATTCCCTGAGCCGCGGGAGCTCGGATGAGTTGACGACCGCAGTGGCAAGCTCATAGTGCTCATGGTCGCACGTGAAGGCATGCGAGAAGGCGCTGCTCACAGTGATGACATCGTTCGGTCCCGGCATCTTTAGCTTGAGGTAGGTGTAGTTGGGGATTGCCATGAATTTGGCGTAGCATGGCCGCCCCAAGATGGCATGGTAGGATCCTGGAAAGTCCACCACTTCAAAGGTGAGAACCTCTGAGCGGAAGTTGGCTTGGCTGCCAAACATGATGGGCAGGTTGATCTACCCAAGTGGGTATGCCTGCGCACCCAGGATCACTCCGTGGAAGGGAGAGCCCGCCAGGCGGAGCTCCGATCGGGGGATGCGCGTGGTGTCGAGGGTGTCGACGTAGAGGATGTTGAGGCCGCTGCCTCCATCCATCAACACCTTGGTGAGGCGTTTCTTGTGGGTGATGGGATTGACAACGAGCGGGTAGCATCCTGGTCTCGCGATGTGGGAGGGATGGTCCCTCTGATCGAAGGTGATCGGAGATTCCAACCAGCTGAGGAAGGAGGGGACGGTCGTCTCAGTGGCGCATGCTTTCCTATAGCGTACCTTGTGCTGGTGCTTGGACCACATGGCGTTGGATCCACCAAAGATCATGATGCATTCATCAGCATCGGGGAACCATCTCCATCCTTGCCCGTCGTGCCTCCTTTCTTGGCAGTCGCCTCTTTGTCGTCCCCTTCTTTCGGCTCGCCGGCCTGTCGTAGGAAACGTTTGAAGAGCTCACAGTCCTTGTAGAGATGTTTGATGGGGTAGGCATGGTTGGTGCACAGGCTATCCATGAGATTGTTGAAATGGTCAGGCAGGCCCTATTGGGGCTGCTTGCCCATGCGGTCAGTTGTGGCAACCAATGCGGTGTTGTCCGATCGTCGCCGGTCCTTTTTGTTCTTCTTGCCCCTCTGTGTGGAGGGGCCCTCATCTTGGTCCGTGCGCTTGGCCTTGCCTTTGTCCCAGCCTCCATTGAAGACCACTCCGATCGCTTCCTCGCTGGAGGTGTGGTTAGTGGCGACGTCGAGCAGGTCGCAGGTGGTTCGGGGCTTCAGGCATCTAAGCTTGTGGATTAGGGACTCGTAGACCATCCTGGAGAGGAACGTGCTGACGATGTCTGCGTCGATGACATCAGGGAGGGAGTTGCATCATTGGGAGAACCTATGGAAGTAGTCCCACAGGGACTCGTTGGGCTCCTGCTGGCAACTCTTGAGGTCCTAGGAGTTCGTAGGGCGGACATACGTCCCCTAGAAATTTTCGACGAAGACCCTCTTGAGGTCCACCCAGTTGCGGATGCTGTCGTGTGGGAGGAATTCAAGCCATGCCCGAACATGTTCCCCCACATAGATGGGGAGATACTGAATGATGAAATAGTCATCATCCACCCCTTCGACTCAGCAGGCGAGCCAGAAATCTTCAAGCCAAATACTAGGGTTTGTCTCCCCAGTGTACTTGGTAATGTTGGTGGGTGGTCGGAAGCAACTGTGGGAATGGCACTCTCTGGATACGCTAGTCAAAGGCCTGTGGCCCTAGACCCTCAGGGCTGGGACTCTGGTCGTCCGGTCGGTGATCATGCCTAGGGCGTGTTTCACCTCTCCCCTTGATGGTTTGGCCAGGATCCGTGTCACCTACTCTTGCCACCACCTGGTGAACATCATCATCGTGTCGGGCCCAATGCCGGTTGCTGATGATGCTATGAGTGTCCTAGTGCGGACCGAACTGCTCGTGTATTGGCAGTCGGTGGGGAGCAGGTGCTAGGTCAGACCATGGCGCGACTACCGCCCCCTCCCCCCACCCCCCGAGCCACACCTAGCGGCTATAGCGGCGAGCGGATGGAGCGATCTATCTGGCATGTCCCCGTTCCCCTGATGGGGAGAGAGGACGCATGTTGGAGTCTTGATGCAGAGGTTTCCACCTATTGAACAGCGGCGGCTTCTACTAGAACCCAGAGGTTCTGGTATATTGCCCGCTCCTAGGGGTCGACGGGCTCGGGAACGCCGCACAAAAGCATTGTCGTAGCGGCGATGTTCTGGCCAGCTCGAGTGAACTGTGGGAGATCGTTCCCCTCGTTCATGATGTCATGTTGGACCTAACAGGCGCGACCTACCGGGCCATGCGCATAAGGAGCAACGTGTTGTACCGAATGTGCCGCCGTAGGCGGCGGTTGGTTCTGCTGCCGTTGTCGTAATTCCTTGGCGTGCGCTTGTATAGACGTGAGGGCCCCTACATGCGGGTCTGGGGGGCTGTGAGTCTGCACGGATTCCACAACCACCGGTGGCTATCCCAGAGCGTCCACCATAGTGCCATCCCAGGACAGATGGTGGCGAGGTGCCACATCACCGATGCTGGAGTCATTGCTCTCACCCTGGTCATCCAGGAGTTCATGGAGAGTGGCAGGAGCATAGCTCGCCATTCCCTCGAATGCGGATGTGAGGGGGGATGGTGCCAGCATCCTTCAGAGACCCAGAGCGTACACATCTATGGGGCACGAGGCTGTAGGGGAACCGAACGTACGGTGTTCATGGCGCGGGCAGTACAGTCCCTTTGGATGATTAGTGAAAGATAGTAGATAAAGAGTAAATAACAATACGCATATTACTTACAGTGGGGTTTGAGCAGAGAGTTTGCTCGGAATGGCGCGTAGATGCCGCGTCATTGAAGTCGTGCGTCCCGGAGTCGATGGAGGGTGCCCCTCCGACAGGTGGTGGGACGAGTGCCTCTTCACGGAGGTGTAGTACACCGAGTCGGTCGGCAACGAAGTCCTGGCTTCCGAGGAGGAAAGCCTAGGATGGCTCGAAGACAGGTGGAACCCACATCCCAATAGGTGGGAGCGCGAGAAACTCCAGTGAGCCAAAGCGAATTGAATCGCCAGAGCCTGCCACAGCAAGGGTGGAAGAAAAGTAGGCCATTCGATGACCTAAAAGTGTTGAACGTACAACATCTTCCCCACGGACGGCGCCAACTTGAAAGGTCCTAATGGATAGAGGGGGCGAATAGCCTAATAAAAATTTCTACAACAACACTTAACAAAAGGTTAGACAATTATGAGGCGAAGCAAGTGTTGCGCTAGCCTACTCAAAATGCAAGCCACCTACCACAATTCTAGTTTAGATAGTGTCTATTCACACAAAAGTTATGACACTATTCTATATTAGTGTGCTCTCAAAGGCTAACTAAAGAGCCACACCAACCAAGCAAGCAAGCTCTCACAACTAGCTACACTAAAGAGCTTGTCAACTAGTTTGCAGTAAAGTAAAGAGAGTGATCAAGAAGGTTATACCGCCGTGTAGATGAAAGAACCAATCAATCACAATGATGAATAACAATGAAGACCAATCACCTAGGAATCAATGATGAACACAGTGATTTTTACCGAGGTTCACTTGCTTGCCGACAAGCTAGTTCTTGTTGTGGCAATTCACTCACTTGGAGGTTCATGCGCTAATTGGCTTCACATGCCAAACCCTCAATAGGGTGCCACACAACCAACACAAGATGAGGATCACACAAGCCACGAGCAATCCACTAGAGTACCTTTTGGCTCTCCGACGGGGAAAGGTCAAGAACCCCTCACAATCACCACGATCAGAGTCGGAGACAATCACCACCCTCTACTCAATGATCCTCACTGCTCCAAACCGTCTAGGTGGCGGCAACCACCAAGAGTAACAAGCGAAATCCATAGCAAAACTCGAACACCAAGTGCCTCTAGATGCAATCACTCAAGCAATGCACTTGGATTCACTCCCAATCTCACTATGATGATGAATCAATGATGAAGATGAGTGGGAAGACTTTGGCTAGGCTCACAAGGTTGCTATGTTAATGAAAATGGCCAAAGATATGATCCATAGCCAGCCATGGGGCTTAAATAGAAACCCCCACGAAATAGAGCCGTTATACCCCTTCACTGGCCATAACCCGGGCTAACCGGACGCTCCGATCCAACTGCCCAAACACTGCTCCTCAGCGTCCAGTTGCCCGATGGCGGCCACATGTCTCTTGCGTTTAACTATGAACGTTTGATCTTAATGGTCGAGAAGTTGACCGGATGCTCCGACAGAGCTGACCGGACGCTGGACCCTCAGCGTCCGGTCGTTTATAGTAAGGGTCCAAAACGTGTTTTTGCCGACCGGACGCGTCCGGTCATGCTTGACCGGACACAGCCCAGCGTCCGGTGCTTAACCCTAATCACTATGCCGACCGACAACACGACCAGACGCAGCCCTTCAGCGTCCGGTCGTAGAGCGACCCAGCGTCCGGTCAGTTGACCGACGCCTGCATCATTGCGACCAACTCCATTTCACCTCTAACTTCTTCACCCTTGCTCAAATGTGCTAACCACCAAGTGTATCACCTTGTGCATATGTTTTAGCATATTTTCACAAACATTTTCAAGGGTGTTAGCACTCCACTAGATCCTAAATGCATATGCAATGAGTTAGAGCATCTAGTGGCACTTTGATAACCGTATTTCGATATGAGTTTCACCCCTCTTAATAGTATGGCTATCAAACCTAAATGTGATCATACTCTCTAAGTGTCTTGATCACCAAAACAAAATAGCTCCTACAAGTTATACCTTTGCCTTGAGCTTATTTTGTTTTTCTCTTTCTTCTTTTCAAGTTTAAGCCCTTGATCATTACCATGCCATCACCATTGTCATGCTATGATCTTCATTAGCTTCTCCACTTGAAGTGTGCTACCTATCTCAAGATCACTTGATAAACTAGGTTAGCACTTAGGGTTTCATCAATTCACCAAAACTAAACTAGAGCTTTCAATCTCCCCTTTTTGGTAATTGATGGCAACCCTTATACAAAGATATGAAATAAAATTCAATTGAATCCATATTGCTTGCCCAAGCATATTTACCATGTGTAAAAGAATATGGACAAGTTTCATGAACCCCAAATGATAGCAATTGCTCCTCCTACATATGTGCTAAGAGTTTGGATTGAAGCTTGCACATATGCTTAGATAGGAAATATAGGAGTCAATGTCTACCAAATGATGCTAAGATATAAAAGATGGACCTTTGAAGCGTGATACCAATCGGAGTGCACCAATATACCATCCTTAGCACCATGGTTAGCTCAATACCACTTGGAAACATACTTTGGAAAGATACCACTTGTAAAGACTTACTTGGAAATGAAAGTTGTCTAGTGATTTCATTTCATCAATCAATCTTACAACTAACATTCATCACACAAGCATGGATGTGTAAATTTAATACTTGTGCCATGCAAGCAAACATATGAAATGCACATTCAAATGCACCATACAAGTTCATGAGCTTGCTCCCCCTACTTGTGTGCTCAAAATTTTAGTTGATGATCCCTTTCCTTTGTCATATCTCTCCCCCTATGTCATATATCAAGATATTTAATAGTTGATCCCTTTCCTTTTTCATATCTCTTCCCTATGTCATATATCAAGATATCTTTATGTTTCTTTCCCTTTTTCACTATCTTTGTTTCTCTCCCCCTTTGTCATCAATGACCACAAAGGTTCTAAATATAGATAGTATTACTTGTAGGGTCGAGATTATCAATGTCAATCAATGGGGTGAGGATCATTTTCCCAAATTTGGTTTAGTCTAGATTATTTGCTAAAGATATTTAACTCGGTTTGATCCAAGGACAAGCTTCTTCACACCTCCAAATAAGGGTTATCTTGTACCATGTTGAGTTAAACACTTATAGCTCATTTTCTAGATTAAACACTAGGTTTACAAGCCCATAAACATGTCATATGCCATCACTAGATCAAGTCAAGCATAGAAGCAATAGTGATACCATATGGACATCAAAATCATTTGATTTTCATGAATGAGCCTAATAAAATAGAACCACTTGAAAGGTCCTAGTAAGATTGAAAATATGACTAGATGCACTAAACATGTCCTTAGCAAGGATGTATGCCATGCCAATCAACTTTTACCTTGGATTGCTCGAAGGAGAGGCATGTCATATGAGTGGGGGTGCATCAACACATATTTGAGAAATCCAATATGTTCAACTCATTCCTTAGCTTGCAAAACCTTTTCTCATCCAATGGCTTGGTGAATATATCGGCAAGTTGATCTTCGGTGCCTACACTCTCAATGCAAATGTCCCATTTTTGTTGGTGATCTTTTATGAAATAGCGGCAGACATCAATGTGCTTTGTTCTTGCATGTTGCACCGGATTGTTGGTTAGCTTGATTGCACTCTCATTGTCACATAGCAATGGCACTTTCTTGAACTTGATTCCAAAGTCACTCAAAGTGGCCTTCATCCAAAGTATTTGTGCACAACAACTACCAGCGGATATGTATTCGGCTTCGGCGGTTGATAATGCAGCACTATTTTGCTTCTTTGATGACCATGAAATAAGTGATCTTCCCAACACTGGACATGTGCCTGAGGTGCTCTTCCTTTCAACCTTGCATCCCACATAATCCGAGTCGGAGTAACCAACTAGCTCAAACTTTGCTCCTTTGGGATACCACAAACCAACATTTGGTGTATGCTTTAAGTACCTCAATATTCTCTTTGTAGTCTTCAAATGACTTTCCCTTGGTGAGGCTTGAAATCTTGCACACATGTATACACTAAACATGACATCCGGCCTTGATGCGGTCACATAGAGTAGACTTCCAATCATAGACCGATACAATTTTTGATCCATCATATTGCCACTTGCATCACTATCCAAGTTGCCATTTGTTCCCATTGGTGTGCTAATGACTTTGCTATCAATCATACCAAACTTCTTAATCATGTCCTTGATGTACTTGCCTTGACTCACAAATGTACCATTCTTCAATTGCTTGATTTGAAGACCAAGGAAGTAACTCAACTCTCCAATCATGGACATCTCAAACTCATTAGCCATCATCTTTCCAAACTCATCACAAAAGTCTTGATTGGTTGATCCAAATATGATGTCATCTACATAGATTTACAATACAAATAAATCTTTACCAATCTTCTTGATAAAAAGAGTGGTGTCAACCTTGCCCATTGTGAACCCTTTAGAGAGTAGGAAATCCCTCAATCTCTCATACCATGCTCTAGGTGCTTGCTTCAAGCCATACAATGCCTTCTTCAACTTATACACATGGTTGGATTTCTTATCATCTTCAAAACCAGGAGGTTGGTCAACATATACTTCTTTATTGATATAACTATTGAGAAATGCACTCTTGACATCTATTTGATAGAGCTTGATATTGTGAGCACAAGCATAGGCTAGCAAGATTCTTATTGCTTCCAATCTAGCAACCGGGACATATGTTTCTCCAAAGTCAAGACCTTCAACTTGTGTATAGCCTTATGCTACCAATCTTGCTTTGTTCCTTACTACTATCCCATCTTGATCTTGCTTGTTTCTAAAGACCCATTTAGTTCCAATCACATTGTGTCCCTTTGGTCTCTCTATTAATTCCCATACTTGATTTCTTGTGAAGTTATTCAATTCTTCATGCATAGCATTCACCCAATCAACATCCTTCAAAGCTTTATCTATCTTCTTTGGTTCAATGGATAACACAAATGAGAAGTGTTCACAAAATGATACCAATCTTGATCTTGTTTGTATACCTCTTGAAATATCTCCAATTATAGTGTCCAAAGGATGATCTCTTGCAACATTGGTTGCTTAGAGGATTGGAACTTGATTGCTTGCACTTGCTTGATCATTTGGTTGAGATGATGTACTAGCCACTTGATCTTGTTCATTATCATGAGAGCCACTTGAACTAACTTGATTTGTATCATCTTGCACATTTGAGTTAGAGAGCACTTGCACTGGATCATCTTCATCATCATTCACTTGCCTAGGCCTCAATTCACCAATATCCATGTTCTTCATGGCATTTGAAAGTTGAATGCCTCTAACATCTTCCAAGTTCTCATTCTCTACTTGTGAACCCTTGGTTTTATCAAATTTAACATCATGAACTTCCTCAAGAGTACCACTATCCAAATTCCAAACTCTATATGCTTTGCTTATAGTGGAATAACCAAGTAGGAATCCTTTATCACATTTCTTGTCAAACTTGCCCAATCTTGTGCCTTTCTTTAAGATATAGCATTTGCAACCAAAGACCCGAAAATATGCAATGTTGGGCTTTCTACCATTCAAGAGCTCATATGGTGTCTTCTCTTTCAATCGGTGATAATAGAGGTGGTTGCTACAATAGCAAGCCGTGTTGATAGCTTTGGCCCAAAAAGATTGACTCACATTATACTCACTAAGCATAGACCTTGCCATATCAATGAGTGTTCTATTCTTCCTCTCAACAAGGCCATTTGATTAGGATGTGTACTTGGCCGAGAATTGATGTCTAATTCCAAATTCATCACATAACTCATCAATTCTAGTGTTCTTGAACTCACTACCATTGTCACTTCTAACTCTCTTGATGGTTGTTTCAAACTCATTGTGAATGCCTTTGACAAATGATTTGAATGTTGCAAACATATCACTTTTGTCCACTAGAAAGAATACCCATGTGTATCTAGTATAGTCATCTACTATCACAAATCCATATTTGTTACCACCGATACAAGTGTATTGTGTTGGCCCAAACAAATCCATGTGCAATACCTCAAATGCTTTACTAGTGCTCATCATGCTTTTCTTAGGATGGGTGTTTCCAACTTGTTTGCTGGCTTGACAAGAGCTACAAAGCTTATCCTTTTCAAACACAATATCTTTCAAGCCTTTAACCAAGTCATGCTTAATCAATCTATTCAATTGTTTCATTCCAACATGACCAAGCCTTCTATGCCATAACCAACCCATGCTAGACTTAGTGAACAAGCATGTAGATAATTTAGCTTCACTAGCATTGAAATCAACCAAGTATAGATTCTCATATCTAAAGCCTTTGAAGATCAAGTTAGAGACATCTATACTTATGAACTCTACATCATCTACTCTAAATATGCATTTGAATCTAAGATCACACAATTGAGCCACGGATAGCAAATTAAAGTTCAAGCTTTCTACTAGCAACACATTTGATATACTCATGTCATTAGATATTGCAATCTTACCAAGCCCTTTGACCTTGCCTTTGCCATTGTCACCAAATGTGATACTATCATAACCATCATTGCCATTGGTGTTGATTGAGTTGAACATTCTTGCATCACCGGTCATGTGTTGAGTGCACCCACATCAAGAACCCAATGTCTTCCTCTGGCTTTGTAATTGACCTACAAAAAAAAATCAATTCTTTTTAGGTACCCAAACTTGTTTGGGTCCTTGAAGGTTAGTCACTAGGCTCTTTGGTACCCAAATGGCTTTCTTCTTTGAGCCCATCCATGGTTTACCAATGAACTTAGCATTCACACCATTTGTACCCTTAGTAAGCATATAGCATGAATCAAGCTTAATGGAGGATACATTAGCATTTTTGCTTTTGTTTTTGCATTCTTGCTCTTTGTGACCCACTTGCTTGCAACTAGTGCAAAACCGACCATTGTTCTTCACAAAACTAGTTTTGTGAGGAGCAAAGGCCGCCTTGCCTTTCTTGGGGGTATAGCCCAATCCCACTTTATAGAGAGAAGCTCTTTGGCTACCCAAGCACATAAGCAAGCGGTCCTCACCACCATAAGCCTTAGCTAATGTGTGAGTGAGCTTAGTGACCTCTTTCTTGAGGTTCTCATTCTCAACCACTAGTGAGGCATCACAAGTGAGACCATCACTACTAGATGAGGTAGAAGTGGAAGTGCTACAAGAAGGGTTAGTAGGAGCAACAATGATAAGCATAGATAGTGATTCATCAATTATATCACAAGTTAAACCTACATTGCAAGTTTTAACATGCTTCTTTTTATTTTGCTCATCAAGCAAAGAGGAATGAGCCTTTTCAAGCTTTTTGTGAGCTTTGCCAAGCTTCTCATTGGCTTCCTCTAGCTTCTCATGAGATGTATTGAGCTCATCAAAGGCTTGCTTAAGGGCTTTTAGTTCCTTACGCAAGCTTTTGCATTCCCTTCTCTTGATATCAAAGTGTTCT